>NW_028320596.1:0-142190 GCF_062004578.1 Staurois parvus
CACAAAGTATTGCGCTCACATCGAACGTCTTCCCATTCAGGCCTTTCTAGCACCTCCCACGGGTCAATGTGTATATTACTAGGGGAATCCAACATGGCCGCGGCGTCCGGACATGCGTCACCGGAAATGATGTCCCAACCGACGCGTTGCGTCACGTGCGCTGTGACTTCACTTCATCATGAAGGGTTGTGTTATTGGCACGTCTTTCACTCCTTCTGTAGGGAGGTGTCATTATAAGGGGGATATATTGATTATTATTAGGAATTGATTACAAGCAGCACGTTTTTATGCTTCACTAGTTACATATTGATAATAATTGATACAAGTTGGTGGTTGGAGCTGAGTGACGGCAGCTGAACATAACAGGTTCGGTCTCCACTGAGCGCAGAAGGATTCTCCTTTCATCTGTATACAACACTGACCCCCCCCAGTATGTATAAACCTGTGGGGGGGGGGGGGGGGAAATAATCACTTATCTGATTGGGGGAGGCAGTCACCACCCTGATGGATGGGGGAGGGGCCAACAATCACTGATCTGGTTGTAGGGGGAGGAGCTAATCAGTGATCTGATGAATGGGGGATGTGAATGGAAGGAAGGGATACGAGGGGGAGGGGCCAATCACTGACCTGATGGAGGAGGTGTGGCTCAGTCCTCAGACATGTGACTGTCATGGAGCGCAGTGTTCTGGTCCAGAGCTCTCACCGCCATCCCTGAGGAGGAGATACAAAGATCAATACATGGTCAGAGGGGGGAGGGGAGTCCTCCTGTATCTTCCCCCTCTACATAACCCCCTGTCCCCTCCCCCATCTCCACACCCACCCCCCCAGTCCCCTCCTCCCTCTTAACCCCCCGCAGTCCCCTCCTCCCTCTCCATACCCCCCCAGTCCCCTCCCCTTCTCCATACACCCCAAGTCCCCTCCCCCCTCTCTCCATACCCCCCCAGTCCCCTCTCTCCATACCCCCCCAGTCCCCTCCCCCTTCTCCATACACCCCAAGTCCCCTCCCCCCTCTCTCCATACCCCCCCAGTCCCCTCTCTCCATACCCCCCCCCCCCCAAGTCCCCTCCCCACCCAGTCCCCTCCTCCCTCTCCATACCCCCCCAGTTCCCTCCTCCCTCTCCATACCCCCCAGTCCCCTCTCTCCATACCCCCCAGTCCCCTCCCCCTTCTCCATACCCCCCAAGTCCCCTCCCCAACCAGTCCCCTCCTCCCTCTTCATACCCCCCAAGTCCCCTCCCCCCTCTCTCCATACCCCCCCCCCCCCAAGTCCCCTCCCCACCCAGTCCCCTCCTCCCTCTCCATACCCCCCCAGTTCCCTCCGCCCTCTCCGTTGCCCCCTCCTCTCTCCATATCCCCCCAAGTCCCCTCCCCACCCAGTTCCCTCCCCCCTCTCTGTTGCCCCCCAGTCCCCCGTCCCCTCCCCATACCCCCCAGTCCCCTCCTTCCTCTCCATACCCCCCCAGTTCCCTCCCCTCTCTCCATTGCCCCCCCCAGTCCCCTCCTTTCTCTCCATACCCCCCCCAGTTCCCTCCCCCCTCTCCATTGCCCCCCAGTCCCCTACCCCCCAAGTCCCCTCCCTCCTCTCCATACCCCCCCCAGTCCCCTCCCCCCTCTCCATTGCCCCCCAGTCCCTACCCCCCAAGTCCCCTCCTCCCTCTCCATACCCCCCCCCCAGTCCCCTCCCCCCTCTCCATACCCCCCGATCTTCTCCCACCCCATTTAACCTCCAAGCACTTTCCATTCCCCTCCCCCTCTCCATTGCCCCCCAGTCCCCTACCCCCCAAGTCCCCTCCCCCTCTCCATACCCCCCAAATCCCCTCCCCCCTCTCCATACCCCCCGATTTTCTCCCCCCCCCATTAACCTCCAAGCACTTTCCATTCCCCTCCCCCCCGTATGTTGGCTCAGTGTTGTCTCTCATAGTATAGGCTCCCCTCCCCCACATTGCCCCTATAATACGGGGGGGGGAGGGGGTCCCATCTCTCTGTACTGCTCACCTCTGCAGGCCTGTCAGGACTCCGCACGGCCCCCGATAATGACGTCACTTCCGGGAACGACTGCCGCAGAGAAACCAACCCAGAGGGGTCCGATGTAGAATGGAGCTCCATGTGCGACAGGAAGCACGTGACCTCCACTCCTTTCTTTTCTTGTTTAATTGAATGAACTTTAATGTAACAAACAACCAATAGACACAGGCAGGGAAGTGGAGGTCACGTGTGCTGTGTATACTAAGGGGGTGTGGCCACAGACTGGACAGGAAGCACGTGACCTCCACTCCACCTTTGTGTTCTCCTGAGTGCATGTGGAGCGGGAGATGCAGCCAATCCCGTGTGTGTTTGTCCGCCCCGCCCCGCCCCGTCCTACCCGCACCACCATTGGTGACTACAGCTGTCGATCACCGGTCCCGCGGGAGAGGTCTGTATGTACACAGCACGGGTCTGTCTCCTGCCAGCGAGGACATGCTGCCTTGTATATCCGCACAGCACGTCTCCCAACACGGACCCCGCCCTCGAGTAACAGCACGTCTCCCAACACGGACCCCGCCCCCGAGTAACAGCACGTCTCCCAACACGGACCCCGCCCTCGAGTAACAGCACGTCTCCCAACACGGACCCCGCCCCCGAGTAACACAGCACGTCTCCCAACACGGACCCCGCCCCCGAGTAACACAGCACGTCTCCCAACACGGACCCCGCCCCCGAGTAACACAGCACGTCTCCCAACACGGACCCCGCCCCCGAGTAACACAGCACGTCTCCCAACACGGACCCCGCCCCCGAGTAACACAGCACGTCTCCCAACACGGACCCCGCCCCGAGTAACACAGCACGTCTCCCAACACGGACCCCGCCCTCGAGTAACAGCACGTCTCCCAACACGGACCCCGCCCCCGAGTAACACAGCACGTCTCCCAACACGGACCCCGCCCCCGAGTAACAGCACGTCTCCCAACACGGACCCCGCCCCCGAGTAACAGCACGTCTCCCAACACGGACCCCGCCCCCGAGTAACACAGCACGTCTCCCAACACGGACCCCGCCCTCGAGTAACAGCACGTCTCCCAACACGGACCCCGCCCCCGAGTAACAACACGTCTCCCAACACGGACCCCGCCCTCGAGTAACAGCACGTCTCCCAACACGGACCCCGCCCCCGAGTAACACAGCACGTCTCCCAACACGGACCCCGCCCCCGAGTAACAGCACGTCTCCCAACACGGACCCCGCCCCCGAGTAACAGCACGTCTCCCAACACGGACCCCGCCCCCGAGTAACACAGCACGTCTCCCAACACGGACCCCGCCCTCGAGTAACAGCACGTCTCCCAACACGGACCCCGCCCCCGAGTAACAGCACGTCTCCCAACACGGACCCCGCCCTCGAGTAACAGCACGTCTCCCAACACGGACCCCGCCCCCGAGTAACACAGCACGTCTCCCAACACGGACCCCGCCCCCGAGTAACAGCACGTCTCCCAACACGGACCCCGCCCCCGAGTAACACAGCACGTCTCCCAACACGGACCCCGCCCCCGAGTAACAGCACGTCTCCCAACACGGACCCCGCCCCCGAGTAACAGCACGTCTCCCAACACGGACCCCGCCCCCGAGTAACACAGCACGTCTCCCAACACGGACCCCGCCCCCGAGTAACAACACGTCTCCCAACACGGACCCCGCCCCCGAGTAACACAGCACGTCTCCCAACACGGACCCCGCCCCCGAGTAACACAGCACGTCTCCCAACACGGACCCCGCCCCCGAGTAACACAGCACGTCTCCCAACACGAACCCCGCCCCCGAGTAACAGCACGTCTCCCAACACGGACCCCGCCCCCGAGTAACACAGCACGTCTCCCAACACGGACCCCGCCCCCGAGTAACACAGCACGTCTCCCAACACAGACCCCGCCCCCAAGTAACAACACGTCTCCCAACACGGACCCCGCCCCCGAGTAACACAGCACGTCTCCCAACACGGACCCCGCCCCCGAGTAACAGCACGTCTCCCAACACGGACCCCGCCCCCGAGTAACACAGCACGTCTCCCAACACGGACCCCGCCCCCGAGTAACACAGCACGTCTCCCAACACGGACCCCGCCCCCGAGTAACACAGCACGTCTCCCAACACGGACCCCGCCCCCGAGTAACACAGCACGTCTCCCAACACGGACCCCGCCCCCGAGTAACACAGCACGTCTCCCAACACGGACCCCGCCCCCGAGTAACACAGCACGTCTCCCAACACGGACCCCGCCCCCGAGTAACAGCACGTCTCCCAACACGGACCCCGCCCCCGAGTAACAACACGTCTCCCAACACGGACCCCGCCCCCGAGTAACACAGCACGTCTCCCAACACGGACCCCGCCCTCGAGTAACAGCACGTCTCCCAACACGGACCCCGCCCCCGAGTAACACAGCACGTCTCCCAACACGGACCCCGCCCCCGAGTAACACAGCACGTCTCCCAACACGGACCCCGCCCCCGAGTAACACAGCACGTCTCCCAACACGGACCCCGCCCCCGAGTAACAGCACGTCTCCCAACACGGACCCCGCCCCCGAGTAACAACACGTCTCCCAACACGGACCCCGCCCCCGAGTAACACAGCACGTCTCCCAACACGGACCCCGCCCTCGAGTAACAGCACGTCTCCCAACACGGACCCCGCCCCCGAGTAACACAGCACGTCTCCCAACACGGACCCCGCCCCCGAGTAACACAGCACGTCTCCCAACACGGACCCCGCCCCCGAGTAACACAGCACGTCTCCCAACACGGACCCCGCCCCCGAGTAACACAGCACGTCTCCCAACACGGACCCCGCCCTCGAGTAACAGCACGTCTCCCAACACGGACCCCGCCCCCGAGTAACACAGCACGTCTCCCAACACGGACCCCGCCCCCGAGTAACAGCACGTCTCCCAACACGGACCCCGCCCCCGAGTAACAGCACGTCTCCCAACACGGACCCCGCCCCCGAGTAACACAGCACGTCTCCCAACACGGACCCCGCCCTCGAGTAACAGCACGTCTCCCAACACGGACCCCGCCCCCGAGTAACAACACGTCTCCCAACACGGACCCCGCCCTCGAGTAACAGCACGTCTCCCAACACGGACCCCGCCCCCGAGTAACACAGCACGTCTCCCAACACGGACCCCGCCCCCGAGTAACAGCACGTCTCCCAACACGGACCCCGCCCCCGAGTAACAGCACGTCTCCCAACACGGACCCCGCCCCCGAGTAACACAGCACGTCTCCCAACACGGACCCCGCCCTCGAGTAACAGCACGTCTCCCAACACGGACCCCGCCCCCGAGTAACAACACGTCTCCCAACACGGACCCCGCCCTCGAGTAACAGCACGTCTCCCAACACGGACCCCGCCCCCGAGTAACACAGCACGTCTCCCAACACGGACCCCGCCCCCGAGTAACAGCACGTCTCCCAACACGGACCCCGCCCCCGAGTAACACAGCACGTCTCCCAACACGGACCCCGCCGCCGAGTAACAGCACGTCTCCCAACACGGACCCCGCCCCCGAGTAACAGCACGTCTCCCAACACGGACCCCGCCCCCGAGTAACACAGCACGTCTCCCAACACGGACCCCGCCCCCGAGTAACAACACGTCTCCCAACACGGACCCCGCCCCCGAGTAACACAGCACGTCTCCCAACACGGACCCCGCCCCCGAGTAACACAGCACGTCTCCCAACACGGACCCCGCCCCCGAGTAACACAGCACGTCTCCCAACACGAACCCCGCCCCCGAGTAACAGCACGTCTCCCAACACGGACCCCGCCCCCGAGTAACAACACGTCTCCCAACACGGACCCGCCCCCGAGTAACACAGCACGTCTCCCAACACGGACCCCGCCCCCGAGTAACACAGCACGTCTCCCAACACAGACCCCGCCCCCGAGTAACAACACGTCTCCCAACACGGACCCCGCCCCCGAGTAACACAGCACGTCTCCCAACACGGACCCCGCCCCCGAGTAACAGCACGTCTCCCAACACGGACCCTGCCCCCGAGTAACACAGCACGTCTCCCAACACGGACCCCGCCCCCGAGTAACACAGCACGTCTCCCAACACGGACCCCGCCCCCGAGTAACACAGCACGTCTCCCAACACGGACCCCGCCCCCGAGTAACACAGCACGTCTCCCAACACGGACCCCGCCCCCGAGTAACACAGCACGTCTCCCAACACGGACCCCGCCCCCGAGTAACACAGCACGTCTCCCAACACGGACCCCGCCCCCGAGTAACAGCACGTCTCCCAACACGGACCCCGCCCCCGAGTAACAACACGTCTCCCAACACGGACCCCGCCCCCGAGTAACACAGCACGTCTCCCAACACGGACCCCGCCCCCGAGTAACACAGCACGTCTCCCAACACGGACCCCGCCCCCGAGTAACACAGCACGTCTCCCAACACGGACCCCGCCCCCGAGTAACACAGCACGTCTCCCAACACGGACCCCGCCCCCGAGTAACAGCACGTCTCCCAACACGGACCCCGCCCCCGAGTAACAACACGTCTCCCAACACGGACCCCGCCCCCGAGTAACACAGCACGTCTCCCAACACGGACCCCGCCCCCGAGTAACACAGCACGTCTCCCAACAGAGACCCCGCCCCCGTCTCCCAACACAGACCCCGTCCCCGTGACAGCGAAGACACAGAGCGGGATGTTACAGCGAAGACACGTAGCGGGATGTCACAGCGAAGACACGGAGCGGGATGTCACAGCGAAGACACGGAGCGGGATGTCACAGCGAAGACACGGAGCGGGATGTCACAGCAAAGACACGGAGCGGGATGTCACAGCAAAGACACGGAGCGGGATTTTTCAGCGAAGACACGGAGCGGGACGTCACAGGGAAGACACGGAGCGGGATGTCACAGGGAAGACACGGAGCGGGATGTGACAGCAAAGACACGGAGCGGGGCGTCAAAGAGAAGACATGGAGCGGGGTGTCACAGGGAAGACACGGAGCGGGATGTCACAGGAAAGACAGCCCCCCACCCCATCCTCCAGCCCCCTCCAGAAACTTCATCCCCTACAGGCCACCAAGTCAACAGCAGAGTCCCCGAACCTGCTTCCAAACCAAGTGACCCCAACCTTGTATAATGGCCCACAGTGCCCCCCCCAACCTTGTAAAGGTGATCCCCAACCTTGTATAATGGCCCACAGTGCCCCCCCCAACCTTGTAAAGGTGACCCCCAACCTTGTATAATGGCCCACAGTGCCCCCCCCAACCTTGTAAAGGTGACCCCCAACCTTGTATAATGGCCCACAGTGCCCCCCCCAACCTTGTAAAGGTGATCCCCAACCTTGTATAATGGCCCACAGTGCCCCCCCCAACCTTGTAAAGGTGACCCCCAACCTTGTATAATGGCCCACAGTGCCCCCCCCAACCTTGTAAAGGTGACCCCCAGCCCCAACCTTGTACAATGGCCCACAGTGCCCCCCCCAACCTTGTAAAGGTGACCCCCAACCTTGTATAATGGCCCACAGTGCCCCCCCCAACCTTGTAAAGGTGACCCCCAACCTTGTATAATGGCCCACAGTGCCCCCCCCAACCTTGTAAAGGTGATCCCCAACCTTGTATAATGGCCCACAGTGCCCCCCCCAACCTTGTAAAGGTGACCCCAACCTTGTATAATGGCCCACAGTGCCCCCCCCAACCTTGTAAAGGTGACCCCCAATTTTGTATAATGGCCCACAGTGCCCCCCCCAACCTTGTAAAGGTGACCCCCAGCCCCAACCTTGTACAATGGCCCACAGTGCCCCCCCCAACCTTGTAAAGGTGACCCCCAGCCCCAACCTTGTACAATTGCCCACAGTGCCCCCCCCCCCTTCTTGTAAAGGTGACCCCCAGCCCCAACCTTGTATAATGGCCCACAGTGCCCCCCCCCCACCTTGTAAAGGTGACCCCCAGCCCCAACCTTGTAAAGGTGACCCCCAGCCCCAACCTTGTACAATGGCCCACAGTGCCCCCCCCCAACCTTGTAAAGGTGACCCGCAGCCCCAACCTTGTACAATGGCCCACAGTGCCCCCCCCCACCTTGTAAAGGTGACCCCCAGCCCCAACCTTGTAAAGGTGACCCCCAGCCCCAACCTTGTAAAGGTGACCCCCAGCCCCAACCTTGTATAATGGCCCACAGTGCCCCCCCCCAACCTTGTAAAGGTGACCCCCAGCCCCAACCTTGTATAATGGCCCACAGTGCCCCCCCAACCTTGTATAATGGCCCACAGTGCCCCCCCCCCCCCGTATGACGCTCCCATTCGCCTTGTGTGGTGGATAGATTACACTTTATTCTGCACTGCTGGGGCATGGAAGGTCTTCGAAGCCTGGCGCTGCCTCTGTAGGAGCCACTGCATAGAATGGGTCCCCTGTTCTTTGCCTCAAGCTGCTGCACACCCTCAGCTGCTCTGCCACACCGGGTTGGGTGTATGACATGACATGACGCTCACTGGAAGTAATACTTAGCAATCAGCAGCAACACTGACAGAGAGACCGGCGGCAGGCAAGTCGGTGACGAGCTCATGTATTGTCACGGAGTGAAGGAGATAAAGCGAACATGAGGTTGACTCCACAATGATGGTGACACTCTCAGCATACAGGATGACGGATGCTAAAAGTTACACTTGGGTTCCAGATCAGCATAAACTGGAGCAATGCCATGGTGGGTGCAGCAGGGGGCAGTATTGAGGCTTGAGCTGCAGAATGAGGAGCTGTACTGTCAGAGTGTCAATGGCACATCAGGGAATGCCTGACTGATTCATTTAGTCAGCTAAATCGAATGAACCACAATGCCTGCAATACAAGAATCATTTATAAAAGGAGGGGCAATGTGTGAGGTGACCCCAGAGGGGCAATGTGTGAGGCGACCCCAGAGGGGCAGTCTGTTAAGTGGTTCTTCTGCCGCCTATCGTCGGGGCTCTTTATGACATGTTGGTGCACTTATTGGTCGTTCCAATAAACCAGCATACAGTGTAGGGGAAAGGTGCAACAGAAGCAGTATCCGAAGAGAAGGGGGGGGGGTAAAAGTGCATAGTGGGTAAGGTACACATGTGACATCCTCAATGTTCTGTCTCAATAAACTCAGGTCCTGCTAACAGGGCAGATATTGGGGGGCAATGACCCCTCCCACCAGTCCCTGTGATGCAGCTGGGTGCTTGCAGTAGGAATGGGGTGCATCCGAAGACATTCCTGACTTGACATGGCAGCAGCCAACCCTGGACCCTGGTGTAGAGGGGTGTAGAGGTATATAGAGGGGTGTAGAGGTATATAGGGTGGTGTAGAGGTATATAGAGGGGTGTAGAGGTATATAGAGGGGTGTAGTGGGGTGTAGAGATATATAGAGGGGTGTAGAGATATATAGAGGGGTGTAGAGGTATATAGGAGGGTGTAGAGGTATATAGAGGGGTGTAATGGGGTGTAGAGATATATAGAGGGGTGTAGTGGGGTGTAGAGATATATAGAGGGGTGTAGTGGGGTGTAGATATATAGAGGTATATAGAGGGGTGTAGAGGTATATAGTGGGGTGTAGAGGTATATAGAGGGGTGTAGAGGTATATAGGAGGGTGTAGAGGTATACAGAGGGGTGTAGAGGTATATAGAGGGGTGTAGAGTATATAGGAGGGTGTAGAGGTATATAGAGGGGTGGAGAGGTATATAGTGGGGTGTAGAGGTATATAGAGGGGTGTAGAGGTATATAGGAGGGTGTAGAGGTATACAGAGGGGTGTAGAGGTATATAGAGGGGTGTAGAGTATATAGGAGGGTGTAGAGGTATATAGAGGGGTGTAGAGTATACAGAGGGGTGTAGAGGTGTATAGGGGGGTGTAGAGGTATATAGGAGGGTGTAGAGGTATATAGGGGGGTGTAGAGGTATATAGAGGGGTGTAGAGGTGTATAGGGGGGTGTAGAGGTATATAGAGGGGTGTAGAGTATATAGGAGGGTGTAGAGGTATATAGGGGGGTGTAGAGGTGTATAGAGGGGTGTAGAGGTGTATAGAGGGGTGTAGAGGTGTATAGGGGGGTGTAGAGGTGTATAGGGGGGTGTAGAGGTGTATAGAGGGGTGTAGAGGTGTATAGAGGGGTGTAGAGGTATATAGAGGGGTGTAGAGGTATATAGGGGGGTGTAGAGGTATATAGGGGGTGTAGAGGTATATAGAGGTGTAGAGGTATATAGAGGGGTGTAGAGGTATAGGGGGGTGTAGAGGTGTATAGAGGGGTGTAGAGATATATAGTGGGTGTAGAGGTATATAGGAGGGTGTAGAGGTATATAGGGGTGTATAGAGGGGTGTAGAGGTGTATAGAGGGGTGTAGAGGTATATAGGGGGGTGTAGAGGTGTATAGAGGAGGTGTAGAGGTGTATAGAGGGGTGTAGAGGTATATAGGGGGGTGTAGAGGTATATAGAGGGGTGTAGAGGTATATAGGAGGGTGTAGAGGTATATAGAGGGGTGTAGAGGTATATAGGAGGGTGTAGAGGTATATAGGGGGGTGTAGAGGTATGTAGAGGTATATAGGAGGGTTAGAGGTATATAGGGGGGTGTAGAGGTATATAGCGGGGTGTAGAGGTATATAGGAGGGTGTAGAGGTATATAGAGGGGTGTAGAGGTATATAGCGGGGTGTAGAGGTGTATAGAGGGGTGTAGAGGTATATAGGAGGGTGTAGAGGTATATAGGGGGGTGTAGAGGTGTATAGAGGGGTGTAGAGGTATATAGGAGGGTGTAGAGGTGTATAGGGGGGTGTAGAGGTTATAGGAGGGTGTAGAGGTATATAGGGGGGTGTAGAGGTGTATAGGGGGGTGTAGAGGTGTATAGAGGGGTGTAGAGGTGTATAGAGGGGTGTAGAGGTATATAGAGGGGTGTAGAGGTGTATAGGGGGTGTAGAGGTATATAGAGGGGTGTAGAGGTATATAGGGGGGTGTAGAGGTATATAGAGGGGTGTAGAGGTGTATAGCGGGGTGTAGAGGTGTATAGAGGGATGTAGAGGTGTATAGGGGGTGTAGAGGTATATAGAGGGGTGTAGAGGTATATAGAGGGGTGTAGAGGTATATAGCGGGGTGTAGAGGTGTATAGAGGGATGTAGAGGTATATAGGGGGTGTAGAGGTATATAGCGGGGTGTAGAGGTATATAGAGGGGTGTAGAGGTGTATAGAGGGGTGGAGAGGTGTATAGAGGGGTGTAGAGGTATATAGCGGGTGTAGAGGTATATAGAGGGGTGTAGAGGTGTATAGGGGGGTGTAGAGGTATATAGGGGGTGTAGAGGTATATAGCGGGGTGTAGAGGTATATAGAGGGGTGTAGAGGTGTATAGGGGGGTGTAGAGGTATAGAGGGTGTAGAGGTATATAGAGGGGTGTAGAGGTATATAGGGGGGTGTAGAGGTGTATAGGAGGTGTAGAGGTATATAGGGGGGTGGAGAGGTGTATAGGGGGGTGTAGAGGTATATAGGGGGGTGTAGAGGTGTATAGGGAGGTGTAGAGGTATATAGGGGGGTGGAGAGGTGTATAGGGGGGTGTAGAGGTGTATAGGGGGGTGTAGAGGTGTATAGGGGGGTGTAGAGTATACAAGGGTGTATTTTGGGGTAAATGATTATTATAGAGGATTATGATGATGATGAATTCGGGTTTCGGAGGGTCTCCAGTTGTAATGACATTTCCCCCCAGCAGGGGTCGCTCCGCTCTCACACATGACATTTCGCCACCAATTTACAGCACGGAAATATCGAAGTCGATGGGCTCAGAATTTCCCGTCTGAAGATTTTGTTGTATTTTCAGATTTATAGAAGTGAGGAATGGCAGCAAAGAGGAGATCAGCAGATACCAGCCCCCCCTCCCCCCCTCCACAAATCTCCTCCATCATTAAATATCAGCGACATTCGGTTGATTTCTGTGTGTTGTGATTGATGGAAGATTTGGATCTGTACAATCCCGGCTGTTGTCCTGTCTGAGGATATACTGGTGGACGCAATGTAACGGTGGACTCGGGGTAACGGTGGACTCGGGGTAACGGTGGACTCGGGGTAACGGTGGACGCAATGTAACGGTGGACGCGGGGTAACGGTGGACGTAGAGTAACGGTGGACTCGGGGTAACGGTGGACTCGGGGTACCGGTGGACGCGGGGTAACGGTGGATGCAATGTAACGGTGGACTCGGGGTACCGGTGGACGCGGGGTAACGGTGGACGCGGTGTAACGGTGGACTCGGGGTAACGGTGGACGCGGGGTAACGGTGGACGTAGAGTAACGGTGGACTCGGGGTAACGGTGGACTCGGGGTAACGGTGGACGCGGTGTAACGGTGGACGCGGGGTAACGGTGGACGCGGGGTAACGGTGGACGCGGGGTAACGGTGGACGCGGGGTAACGGTGGACTCGGTGTAACGGTGGACGCGGTGTAACGGTGGACTCGGGGTAACGGTGGACTCGGGGTAACGGTGGACGTAGAGTAACGGTGGACGCGGTGTAACGGTGGACTCGGGGTAACGGTGGACGTAGAGTAACGGTGGACGCGGAGTAACGGTGGACGCGGAGTAACGGTGGACGCGGTGTAACGGTGGACGCGGAGTAACGGTGGACGTAGAGTAACGGTGGACGCGGTGTAACGGTGGACGCGGAGTAACGGTGGACGTAGAGTAACGGTGGACGTGGAGTAACGGTGGACGCGGAGTAACGGTGGACGCGGAGTAACGGTGGACGCGGGGTAACGGTGGACGCGGAGTAACGGTGGACGTAGAGTAACGGTGGACGCGGAGTAACGGTGGACGCGGAGTAACGGTGGACGCGGAGTAACGGTGGACGCGGGGTAACGGTGGACGCGGAGTAACGGTGGACGTAGAGTAACGGTGGACGTAGAGTAACGGTGGACGCGGAGTAACGGTGGACGCGGGGTAACGGTGGACGCGGGGTAACGGTGGACGCGGTGTAACGGTGGACGCGGTGTAACGGTGGACTCGGGGTAACGGTGGACGTGGGGTAACGGTGGACGCGGGGTAACGGTGGACGCGGTGTAACGGTGGACGTAGAGTAACGGTGGACGCGGAGTAACGGTGGACGCGGGGTAACGGTGGACGCGGGGTAACGGTGGACGCGGTGTAACGGTGGACGCGGTGTAACGGTGGACTCGGGGTAACGGTGGACGTGGGGTAACGGTGGACGCGGGGTAACGGTGGACTCGGGGTAACGGTGGACGCGGAGTGGGAGGCACCTATGCAAACTGTTGTAATTCCTACACCGTTCACCTGATTTGGATGTAAATACCCTCAAATTAAAGCTGACAGTCTGCAGGTAAAGCACATCTTGTTCGTTTCATTTCACATCCATTGTGGTGTATAGAGCCAAAAATGTTAGAATTGTGTCCATGTCCCAATATTTATGGAGCGGACTGTAGGTGTCCCCATCGGAGGATCTGCTGCCACTTCCTGTTCTGGTGACAACTGCAACATTTTGGAAATCTATCTTGAGGTCGAATCCTTCCCAACGACTTTCCTGGGTAACAATAGATGACGGCATTGTCGGGGGGAGTCCTGTGATCTCTGGGGGGAGGATATAAATACCTGGAAGGGGAACACTGAGGGGAAGCCAAGAAAATCTGCCTCTTCATCCATTCTGGGCAAAAACGAACATCCTTCGGGCGACTTCCTCTCCTGAACGAATGTCTTGTGGGCCACAGGCCAGTAGATGGCGCTGAGGAGCGCAGGAAATCCTGAGATACAATGTAAGGATTCAGAGAACACTGGAGGGAATGAGCTCCATCCGTTCCATTGGTGCGTGGATTCCCTCCTGCGTCCTCATTTGTTACATTGTATCTCAGATATGTTTCCTCTGCTCCCCAGCCCCCCCTAGTGGCCATAATGTGGTATTTCCCATAATGAATGAACGATCGTTCACAACAGACAATGGACCAATGAACGTTTGTTTACCGATTCGCATCGAACGGATGAAGAGGCCGATTGATGGGAGCAATGGCTGTGCTTAGTACACATAGAGCCCACAGTGTCCATAGAGCCGCCGGTGAACAGATCAATGTGATGCTGGGGCCACTATGGGCCCCTCACTGATCTACGAAGAATCTACAAATCTAAATACGGAACAGTAAACACATCATTTATTACAGGAACGTCTATATCACCATCAATGTACGCAGCGCTGTACATATATATTGTACATTCACCTCAGGCCCCGCCCCCGAGGAGCGCACAGGTCCCTAACTCACATTCATACATATACTAGGGACAATATAGACAGGAGCCAATTCACCTCCCAGCATGTCTGTGGAGTGTGGGAGGAAACCAACACAGGCACAGGGAGAACATGCAAACTCCAGGCAGGCATGGGGAGAACATGCAAACTCCAGGCAGGCACGGGGAGAACATGCAAACTTTAGGCAGGCACGGGGAGAACATGCAAACTCCAGGCAGACACGGGGAGAACATGCAAACTTCAGGCAGGCACGGGGAGAACGTGCAAACTCCAGGCAGGCACGGGGAGAACATGCAAACTTCAGGCAGGCACGGGGAGAACGTGCAAACTCCAGGCAGGCACGGGGAGAACGTGCAAACTTCACGCAGGCACGGGGAGAACATACAAACTTCACACAGGCACAGGGAGAACATGCAAACTCCACGCAGGCACGGGGAGAACGTGCAAACTCCAGGCAGGCACGGGGAGAACGTGCAAACTTCACGCAGGCACGGGGAGAACGTGCAAACTTCACGCAGGCACGGGGAGAACATACAAACTTCACGCAGGCACGGGGAGAACATGCAAACTTCAGGCAGGCACGGGGAGAACGTGCAAACTTCACGCAGGCACGGGGAGAACATACAAACTTCACACAGGCACGGGGAGAACATGCAAACTCCACGCAGGCACGGGGAGAACGTGCAAACTCCAGGCAGGCACGGGGAGAACGTGCAAACTTCAGGCAGGCACGGGGAGAACAGGCAAACTACACGCAGGCACGGGGAGAACGTGAAAACTAAATACAGGCACAGGGAGAACGTGCAAACTTCAGGCAGGCACGGGGAGAACAGGCGAACTCCAGGCAGGCACGGGGAGAACAGGCGAACTCCAGGCAGGCACGGGGAGAACGTGCAAACTACATGCAGGCACAGGGAGAACGTGCAAACTCCACGCAGGCACGGGGAGAACGTGCAAACTTCACGCAGGCACGGGGAGAACGTGCAAACTTCACGCAGGCACGGGGAGAATGTGCAAACTTCACGCAGGCACGGGGAGAACGTGCAAACTTCACGCAGGCACGGGGAGAACATACAAACTTCACACAGGCACGGGGAGAACATGCAAACTCCACGCAGGCACGGGGAAAACGTGCAAACTCCAGGCAGGCACGGGGAGAACATGCAAACTTCAGGCAGGCACGGGAAGAACATGCAAACTTCACACAGGCACGGGGAGAACATGCAAACTCCAGGCAGGCACAGGGAGAACATGCAAACTCCATGCAGGTGGTGCTGTGCTTGGGATTGGATGACCCCGGTGCTGACCACCCAGCCGCTGCGCAGGTTTGATGTGAATAGCAGAGAATGTCTGACAATGCGGGGGGTGCTTCCCCTTTAAGTGACCCCCCCCCATGCTGTACATTGTAATCTCTGGAATTGATTTCTCCTCCTAATCCCGCCTTTGATTCGGAATTTGAATTGTTGAACTCGGCTCTATAATTGCATTTGTCTTCAATCAGAACGACTCTAATCCGCGGGCCGAGGAAGAATCTCGCAATCACGGCGTCTGTGCCGCGGCCCCTCCCATCGCGCCATTGTCTGGGGCCCCGCTCTCCGGTAATTATCCCGGGAGCACAAATCACAACCTGATTATTTCCCATTGTCCGCGCATCCCGCTCTGATCTGTAATTACGGGAGGGGGAGGGGGGGCGCTTCGCTCCGACCGCGGCGGATAATTGTTGGCGTATTAATGGCGGAATATTAATGGTGACGTATGGAATAACGGGGGGGGGGGAGGGGCTGTTATTATTTATGGGGAATATGATTGCAGACTTACAAACAAGCGCTGAAACTCTGCGGGGGGGGGGGGGGGGGGAGGGGCGCTCTTAAAGGGACAGGACCCCGTGGTCTGGGAGTTGATTGGTCCTCTGTGAGGCCGACTCATCCAATAGGAACAGAGCGAGGCGTGGATGGGGTCGGTGTATAGAAACGTCACGGTGACATCACAACTCGCCGTATTCTGTGTGTAGCGCTACCCCCATAGGAGCCGTGAAAGGTTTGGGTCCCCCTATAGTCCTGCACAGCCAGTGACCAGTCCTTGAAAAATGTTATCGGGGGAATGGAACTTGGGTGGGCTTGAGGGATACATGGGATGCCCGAGGAACGGTCAACTGAGGACAAGTCTCTAGATAGGAACTTCTCCTCTGGAGGACCTCTCCTGGTGCACCACCCCGGACCCCCGATAGGCCTCTCCTGTCCCGCTGTCTGGAGGAATCCCTGGGCCTGACACTTTCAGATGAACAGTCCGGGGTGAGGAGCTGGTCAGGTTCCCCCCAGAATGCTCTTGTCCCCGTAGCTGGCCCAGGGGGTGTAGGACCACTCAGTCTGTCCTGGGAGGTGGTGTAGGTAGGTTCCCCTCAGAATGTTCTTGTCCCTGTAGCCGGCCCAGGGGGTGTAGGACTACTCAGTCTCTGTCCTGGGAGGTGGTGTAGGTAGGTTCCCCTCAGAATGTTCTTGTCCCCGTAGCCGGCCCAGGGGGTGTAGGACCACTCAGTCTGTCCTGGGAGGTGGTGTAGGTAGGTTCCCCTCAGAATGTTTTTGTCCCCGTAGCTGGCCCAGGGGGTGTAGGACCACTCAGTCTCTGTCCTGGGAGGTGGTGTAGGTAGGTTCCCCTCAGAATGCTCTTGTCCCTGTAGCCGGCCCAGGGGGTGTAGGACCACTCAGTCTCTGTCCTGGGAGGTGGTGTAGGTAGGTTCCCCTCAGAATGCTCTTGTCCCCGTAGCCGGCCCAGGGGGTGTAGGACCACTCAGTCTCTGTCCTGGGAGGTGGTGTAGGTAGGTTCCCCTCAGAATGCTCTTGTCCCCGTAGCCGGCCCAGGGGGTGTAGGACCACTCAGTCTCTGTCCTGGGAGGTGGTGTAGGTAGGTTCCCCTCAGAATGCTCTTGTCCCCGTAGCTGGCCCAGGGGGTGTAGGACCACTCAGTCTCTGTCCTGGGAGGTGGTGTAGGTAGGTTCCCCTCAGAATGCTCTTGTCCCCGTAGCCGGCCCAGGGGGTGTAGGACCACTCAGTCTCTGTCCTGGGAGGTGGTGTAGGTAGGTTCCCCTCAGAATGTTTTTGTCCCCGTAGCCGGCCCAGGGGGTGTAGGACCACTCAGTCTCTGTCCTGGGAGGTGGTGTAGGTAGGTTCCCCTCAGAATGCTCTTGTCCCCGTAGCTGGCCCAGGGGGTGTAGGACCACTCAGTCTGTCCTGGGAGGTGGTGTAGGTAGGTTCCCCTCAGAATGTTCTTGTCCCCGTAGCCGGCCCAGGGGGTGTAGGACCACTCAGTCTCTGTCCTGGGAGGTGGTGTAGGTAGGTGGCTGCCTTCAAGCCTTCTGCTGGGCTGGCTCCCCAGGTAGTCCTCCCTCCAGGGACTGGTAACACTGGCTGATCCTCCTGTCCATGTCCCAGCCTGGAGGTAGGCCCCTCCCCACCCTGCATCTCAGCCTCTCACTCCATCTTCCTGCTGCTGAGCATGCTCAAACCTACTTAAAGGCTGTCCCCAACCCCATGCCATGCCTCCTGCCTGGGGATTGGTCTGGATCCTTTAAGCATGTAGGCCGGCCCCTCCTCACCTGCGCCCACTGACTTCTAGAAACTTCTCCAAGTCTCTAGATCGGGGGAAGTATCAATGGGCTGATCTGCAGAGCCTCAGCCCTGACCCCAATCTGACCCCCTCTGACTATCACCCGGGCTGCTAGCGCCCCCTATCTGCCCAGGAGGGCGCTGCATGTGTACTAGAATGATCTGTGATTATGAGCGCCAACTACTGGCCATGAGGTGCATTTGTTTTCCTGATTTAAGAATATATTATAGAAGTCGCTGACAGTCCTAGGAGACGATCACAGTCCTACCATGAAGGTGTCATCTACTGATCCCAAAGTGTGCAGCCAGAGGGGCGCTCTCATGTAATGGAGTTCCTCTATGGGCGCCCACACATCATTCCTGTCCCTTGTTGGGGGCGCTCTCATGTGACGGAGTTCCTCTAGGGGCGCCCACACATCGTTCCTGTCCCTTGTTGGGGGCGCTCTCATATGACGGAGTTCCTCTAGGGGCGCCCACACATCGTTCCTGTCCCTTGTTGGGGGCGCTCTCATATGACGAGTTCCTCTAGGGGCGCCCACACATCGTTCCTGTCCCTTGTTGGGGGGCGCTCTCATGTGATGAGTTCCTCTAGGGGCGCCCACACATCGTTCCTGTCCCTTGTTGGGGGCGCTCTCATATGACAAGTTCCTCTAGGGGCGCCCACACATCGTTCCTGTCCCTTGTTGGGGGTGCTCTCATGTGACGAGTTCCTCTATGGGCGCCCCACATCGTTCCTGTCCCTTGTTGGGGGCGCTCTCATGTGATGGGAGTTCCTCTAGGGGCTCCCACACATCATTCCTGTCCCTTGTTGGGGGCGCTCTCATGTGATGGGAGTTCCTCTAGGGGCGCCCACACATCGTTCCTGTCCCTTGTTGGGGGCGCTCTCATATGACGGAGTTCCTCTAGGGGCGCCCACACATCATTCCTGTCCCTTGTTGGGGGCGCTCTCATGTGACGGAGTTCCTCTATGGGTGCCCACACATCGTTCCTGTCCCTTGTTGGGGGCGCTCTCATATGACGAGTTCCTCTATGGGCGCCCACACATCATTCTTGTCCCTTGTTGGGGCGCTCTCATGTGACGAGTTCCTCTAGGGGCGCCCACACATCGTTCCTGTCCCTTGTTGGGGGCGCTCTCATATGACGAGTTCCTCTAGGGGCGCCCACACATCATTCCTGTCCCTTGTTGGGGGCGCTCTCATATGACGAGTTCCTCTATGGGCGCCCACACATCGTTCCTGTCCCTTGTTGGGGGCGCTCTCATGTGATGGGAGTTCCTCTAGGGGCGCCCACACATCGTTCCTGTCCCTTGTTGGGGGCGCTCTCATGTGATGGGAGTTCCTCTATGGGCGCCCACACATCGTTCCTGTCCCTTGTTGGGGGCGCTCTCATATGACGAGTTCCTCTAGGGGCGCCCACACATCATTCCTGTCCCTTGTTGGGGGCGCTCTCATATGACGAGTTCCTCTATGGGCGCCCACACATCGTTCCTGTCCCTTGTTGGGGGCGCTCTCATGTGATGGGAGTTCCTCTAGGGGCGCCCACACATCGTTCCTGTCCCTTGTTGGGGGCGCTCTCATGTGATGGGAGTTCCTCTATGGGCGCCCACACATCGTTCCTGTCCCTTGTTGGGGGCGCTCTCATATGACGAGTTCCTCTAGGGGCGCCCACACATCATTCCTGTCCCTTGTTGGGGGCGCTCTCATGTGATGGGAGTTCCTCTAGGGGCGCCCACACATCGTTCCTGTCCCTTGTTGGGGGCGCTCTCATGTGATGGGAGTTCCTCTAGGGGCGCCCACACATCATTCCTGTCCCTTGTTGGGGGCGCTCTCATGTGATGGGAGTTCCTCTATGGGCGCCCCACATCTATTCCCCTCCCGCTGGAGTTCCTCGATTGGTTCCACCACTAGGGGAGGTCTGTGTGGGTGGGTCGCTCTCCAGGGTAAGTAGCCCTCCTCCATAGATTGTGCTTCATACACAGAATCCATTTCCTCCCGCTGGTTGGCGTCCTGTAGACGAAGGTCGTGATTTCTCGCCTGATCTCCTCCCCAGAGATATGAAGAAACAATGATCTGCCCCTCCCCCTCATCAATCACATCTTCTTATTGTCGTTTTACCTCTGTGATGTCATCACTGGGTCTCTGTGCTTCTCTAAGCAATGTAGGCAGATTGCGGCTATTGAGAGGGATGCTGTACATACATTCCTGAAAACATCCCAGCCCCGTGCCTCAGTACTCCTCTCAAGTGTGTGCTTCCGTATGGGGGGGGGGGGTAAATGTTTCCGTACATAGGAGGGGGTGCATGTCTCCGCCGTGTCCCCCCCACACATGGCCAATGGTGGGATGAGCTCAGATTCCGGATGATTAGCCTCCCCCCCCCCCCAGGATTCTCCGCAGCCGGGACCGGATTTGGGACAGTCAGGGGTGATGATGTCACGGCGGGGTGCCGCCATTCTCCATGAATAATGTATGTATAGAATGGCGCGGGGGAGCAGGAAACGTTCAGCAGCGCAGTGGGCGGGATCTCGGTGAAAAGGACGGCGGGGTGATCGGCGTGGGACCCCCTCCCCCCTCCCCTCCCCCCCCTCCCCCCCGGCGCTGACATTTCTCTCTTCCATCTCTGACCTTTATAGAGAAATCAGTCGAGAAAATTCTGTGTTCATCGACCAACGCCGCGACTCCGCCATCGAAATGTGTCCTTCCAGCGAGACACCCCCCATGATGATGTCATACACCCCCCATGATGTCATACTCCCCCCATGAAGTCATACACCCCCCATGATGTCATACTCCCCCCCATGATGTCATACTCCCCCCCATGATGTCCTACTCCCCCCATGATGTCATACTCCCCCCATGATGATGTCATACACCCCCCATGATGTCATACTCCCCCCATGATGTCATACACCCCCCATGATGTCATACTCCCCCCATGATGTCATACACCCCCTATGATGTCATACACCCCCCATGATGATGTCATACTCCCCCCATGATGATGTCATACACCCCCCATGATGTCATACACCCCCCATGATGATGTCATACACCCCCCATGATAATGTCATACACCCCCCATGATGATGTCATACTCCCCCCATGATGATGTCATACACCCCCCCATGATGTCATACACCCCCCATGATGTCATACACCCCCCATGATGTCATATACCCCCCATGATGTCATACACCCTTCATGATGATGTCATACACCCCCTCATGATGTCGTACACCCCCCATGATGATGTCATACACCCCCCATGATGATGTCATACACCCCCCATGATAATGTCATACACCCCCCATGATGTCATAAACCCCCCATGATGATGTCGTACACCCCCATGATGTCATACACCCCCCCATGATGATGTCATACACCCCCATGATGTCATATACCCCTCATGATGATGTCATACACCCCCCATGATGATGTCATACACCCATGATGTCATACACCCCCCATGATGATGTCATACACCCCCATGATGTCATATACCCCTCCTGAAGATGTCATACACCCCCCATGATGATGTCATATACCACCCATGATGTCATATCCCCCCATGATGATGTCATACACCCCCAATGTCATATACCCCCCATGATGATGTCATACACCCCCCATGATGTTATATACCCCCGATGATGTCATATACCCCCTCCATGATGATGTCATATACCCCCCCATGATGTCATATACCACATGACCCCCCCATGATGTCATACCCCCCTCATGATGTCATATACCCCCCCATGATGTCATATACCACATGACCCCCACATGATGTCATACCCCCCTCATGATGTCATTTACCCCCCATGATGTCATATACCACATGACCCCTCATGATGTCATATATCACATGACCCCCCCATGATGTCATATACCACATGACCCCCCCATGATGTCATATATCACATGACCCCCCCCATGATGTCATATACCACATGACCCCCCCCCATGATGTCATATACCACATGACCCCCCCCCATGATGTCATATACCCCCCATAATGTCATATACCACATGACCCCCCCATGATGTCATACCCCCCTCATGATGTCATATACCCCCCCATGATGTCATATACCACATGACCCCCCCATGATGTCATACCCCCCTCATGATGTCATTTACCCCCCATGATGTCATATACCACATGACCCCCCCATGATGTCATATATCACATGACCCCCCCATGATGTCATATACCACATGACCCCCCCCATGATGTCATTCCCCCCCCATGATGTCATATATCACATGACCCCCCCATGATGTCATATACCACATGACCCCCCCATGATGTCATACCCCCCTCATGATGTCATATACCACATGACCCCCCCATGATGTCATATACCACATGACCCCCACCATGATGTCATTCCCCCCCCATGATGTCATATATCACATGACCCCCCCATGATGTCATATACCAGATGTGGTCATACTTGCCCTGTGCTCACCTATGTCATCTGGTACATAGGAAGGACAGATCTGCAGCCAGGCATCGGTCATTGTAGGACGGTGGTGAGGAGAGTTTCCATTGAAGATGAATTTCTCTTCTAGAGTCATAAGGTGCATGGGCGGGGGGGGGCGGTAATTACACATGTTTGTGGGTGGGGAGAATGTCATAAATACCCAGCAATAGCACCAGAGGATCTGGGGTGAAGGGTAGATTAGGAGCGTTGGACAGTCTGCTCATGATTTGATCCCGGTGATCAGAAAGCTGGGGGGACAACTCCCCGCCATGTGGTAGAAGGCACCAGGGCCACCCTGAGGTGAGGAGAGTCGGGCTGATGTGATGTGGCCCCTGAGGTGCGTAATATGTAAACATTTCACATTTCTCTTAGAAGAGCTGATGAGTTGAGTATATTGAGATATCTCATCCTCCCACGTCTCCTCTGAAAGGTCCTCCACTTCTGGAACAACGAAGAGGTTGTATGGCCGTGATGTCATAGGGGGAGTGTAGACCGAGGAGAGGGGTTCGGTCAGATTTGGGGCTCTCCATGTAGGTTCTAATGGATACTGTGGATGGGTCGGTGTTTGGGGGAATTGGACCCGAATGGCCTGTCTCATTTGGACATATCTGAAGGAATGCCACTAGAAGTCATATTTCTCTTTCGTGTAGATATGGAGATCTCCTGTCAGAAAGACGTGATTAAGAGTTTGAATGCCCACACTTCTGCCAACCTCTGGATCTAGAAGAGTAGTTAGGTGGGGGAGCCGAGGGTTGTCCCAGAGAGGGCTGTTAGGGGACCAGGTCCCAGGAGTACGTCACCATGTAACTATTACCAACTGAGCTTTAATTGTCCTTTTCATCAGCTGAGTTACAGCCAGGGAGGATTGGGGTCTCTATAGCCCAAGGAGTGAAGTAGTCCAGAGGAGCCAACCATAGTTGCCTCCACATCTACAGTTCCCATCAGGAAGAGTCAACCACCAGTGTAGGGTGACCAGAAGAGAAGAAAAAGACCAACTCGGCAGAGCCAAGCTGGTAGATTCGGTCATTTGTCCCTCTAATGGTCTATATCAGGAGTATCATATCCCAGAATGACGACTTTAGACTTTCTGAGGGTTTCATTCTTTCTTAAGAGACCATTGAGGGCTTCTGACCTCTTTATTGATGCCGTCAATCCAGAACAAGGAACTCAGCGAGTGCTCATCCAGCAATTATCGGCGTGTGGTGAAGTCCGTCAGCCCACATGTATCCTCTAATGACATGGGTGCCCCTGGGAGGAACCACAGCACATGGCGAAGGAACCAGGAAATCTTATTTAACCCACTACTACTAGATCTATCATGACCTGGATCCATGAGACCAACTCCTACTAGATCTATCATGACCTGGATCCATGAAACCAACTCCTACTAGATCTATCATGACCTGGATCCATGAGACCACCTACTACTAGATCTACAATGACCGGGATCCATGAGACCAACTCCTACTAGATCTATCATGACCTGGATCCATGAGACCACCTACTACTAGATCTACAATGACCTGGATCCATGAGACCAACTCCTACTAGATCTATCATGACCTGGATCCATGAAACCAACTCCTACTAGATCTATCATGACCTGGATCCATGAGACGGGTGGGGGACACAGTCTCTGATGGGGGTGCTGCTTCTGATTGAGTGCTGCGTTGAAGGAGTGCGATGCAGTTAAACACAGCAGTTGAACTAAAGCAGGAGAACTTAAGCAGCAGGAAGACACAACAACAGCAAGAAACTCTACTGCATGCTGGACAGACTGCAAGGAAACACCCCGGGAAACATCTCTTACATACCTGAGTCCCACTCCGTGTACCTTTATATAATACGCCCCTCTTCTGCTCTTCATATTACTATCCTCTGTTCACAAATCTCATTTCTTTACCCCTCCGCTCCACCCCAAAACTTGTACATCTCCCCCTCATTGCTATCATCTCCCTACTATTGCTTTCATCACCTCCCCAAAATGCCTCTTCCACTCCTCCTTCTCATTTTCCTCTCCTCTGTTCCCAAAATCCATTCACTATATCCCTCTGCTCCTCCCAAACATTTGTATATTGAGTCCTCACTGCTTCCCTCACCCCTCTACGGCACCCCCCACCTCCTCCTATTACTCCTCTCCCACTGACCCCAACACCTCCACTAGTAGTGTCTCACGCTCCTGCACATCCCGCTCCCATGCCACCTTTCTCACCCTTCTCCTCCTCATAACCGCGGGGGACATCTCCCCGAATCCTGGCCCTCCACCACCTCCCTCACCCGTCCAAAACCCTCCCGCCTCCACGTCCTGCCGCAACCCCCGCAACTTAGTATCTGTCCCCCTGCTCCCTAAAATCTCCCCCCCGTTTTCATGTGCACTCCTGAACACCCGATCGGTGTGCAACAAGCTCACCGCCATCCACGACCTCTTTGTTTCCGGCTCCCTCAACCTCCTAGCGATCACGGAAACCTGGATCCAGCCCACTGACTCCACCTCCCCTGCTGCACTCTCCTATGGAGGTCTCACCTGGACCCACTCACCCAGGCCCAACGGTCGTAAAGGTGGTGGGGTTGGTCTGCTCCTGTCACCGCAGAGCACCTTTCGAGTCCTCCCAAACCCCCCTCCCTATCCTTCTCCTCCTTCGAGGCCCACTGCGTCCGACTATTCTCCCCAACCCCCCTGAGGATTGCTGTGATATACCAGCCTCCTGGATCCATACCCCGCTTCCTGGATGACTCCTCCTCCTGGATCCATACCCCGCTTCCTGGATGACTCCTCCTCCTGGATCCATACCCCGCTTCCTGGATGACTTCTCCTCCTGGATCCATACCCCCCTCCTGGATGATTTCCCCTCCTGGATCCATACCCCGCTTCCTGGATGACTTCTCCTCCTGGATCCATACCCCCTCCTGGATGATTTCCCCTCCTGGATCCATACCCCGCTTCCTGGATGACTTCTCCTCCTGGCTACCCTTCTTCCTCTCCTCTGAGCTCCCCACCATCATCCTTGGGGATTTCAACATCCCTGTCAACCTCGACAACCCGGACACAGCCCGTCTCCTCCACTTAACCTCCTCCTTTGCACTTGCACAGTGCATACAATCCACCACCCACTCCAACGGGAACATCCTTGATCTGGTCTTCTCCAACCGCTGCGCTCCCCACAACCTCACTAACACCCCCTTCCCTCTCTCTGACCACAACCTGATCACCTTCTCTATCTCCTCGTCCTCCAACGCCTACCCCTCCAAATGTCACAATACTACCAGCCGTAACCTCCGCAACCTTAACCCTGCCCCCCTCCACTCTGCAGCTGATCAACTCCATGACCGCATCCTCCCCCTGTCCTGCCCCGACTTGGCTATGACCGCCTACAACAACGCGCTGTCAGCAGCCCTTGACTCACTAGCGCCTTTAACCACACGCAACATCAGACCCCGACCGCTCCAGCCCTGGCAGACTGATCACACCAAAACCCTCAAATGACACAGTCGTGCCCTGGAGCGACTATGGCGCAAAACCAAATCCCAACAAGTCTTCACCCGCTACAAATCTGCCTTCCGCACCTACACCTCCTCCCTCCATACTGCCAAACAGGCCTACTTCTTGACCCTCATCAAGGCCCTCTCCTCCAATCCTCGCCGACTCTTCTCCACCTTCAACTCTCTACTCTCTCCACCCCCACCTCCACCCAGCACCTCACTCACCGACCTTGACATTGCCAATCACTTCAAAAACAAGATTGACACAATTCACAAGGACATTGCCGCAACTCACACGCCCTCTCAACCCGTCCCCTCTCACACAGCTACCCCATCATCACCCCTCTCCCACGGCCCCACCACTGCTCTGACCTCCTCTCCCACCCCACCCTACATTCCTCATACTGAAGCTCCCCCAACACTCCGCACCTTTGACCTTACTACCATCGAGGAAGTCTCCAAGATCCTCTCTGATGCCCGCCTCACCACCTGCCCCCTCGACCCTATCCCCTCACAACTCCTACAACCTCCCTCCCCCTCCATCCTACGCTCCCTCACTCACATCTTCAATCTCTCCCTCTCCTCCGGCACTTTCCCTTCCCCTCTGAAACATGCACACATCACCCCCATACTTAAAAAGCCCTCCCTGGACCCCAATGACCCGAACAACCTCAGACCCATCTCCCTGCTCCCATTTACATCTAAACTCCTCGAGCGCCTCGTCTACGCCCGCCTATGCTCTCACCTCAACGACAACAACCTCCTCGATCCCCTACAGTCCGGCTTCCGTCCCCTACACTCCACCGAAACCGCCTTACTCAAACTCTCCAACGACCTGCTAAACGCCAAAGCTAATGGCCACTATTCAGTGCTCCTACTCCTTGACCTCTCTGCGGCCTTCGACACAGTCGACCACCCCCTCCTCCTCAAAAAACTTCACTCCCTCGGCCTCAGAGATTCTGCTCTCTCCTGGCTCTCATCCTACCTGTCACAGCGCTCCTTCAGCGTTACCTATAATGCTACCACCTCCCCCTCACTCCCCCTCTCTGTTGGGGTCCCTCAAGGCTCTGTCCTCGGGCCCCTTCCCTTCTCCATCTACACCTCCTCCCTTGGCCAACTCATACACTCTCACGGCTTCAACTACCACCTCTATGCCGAAGACACACAAATCTATCTCTCAACCCCCCACCTCACCCCCTCGGTCTCCGCCCGAATCACACACCTGTTGAGCGACATATCAGACTGGATGTCGCTCCACTTCCTTAAACTGAACCTCTCCAAAACCGAGTTTCTTGTCTTCCCCCCAGCCTGCACACCATCCCCCATTGACTTCTCCATCATGTCCAACAACACCACCATCAAACCCGCCCCGCAGGCCAGAGTACTTGGTGTCATTTTGGACTCCAACCTATCCTTCCAGCCCCAAGTCCACTCTTTAACAAACTCGTGCAGACTCCGCCTCCGCAACATGCAGACTCCACCTCCGCAACATCGCCAAAATCCGCACGTTCCTAACTCCAGAAACCACTAAACAGCTCCTCCACTCCCTCATCATATCACGACTCGACTACTGCAACTCCCTCCTCACTGGCCTGCCTCACCACAGGCTATCCCCGCTTCAGTCCATCCTGAATACGGCTGCCAGACTCATTCACCTTTCCAACCGCTCCGTTTCCTCCACCCTCCTCTGCCAATCCCTCCACTGGCCTCCACCCCCCTCTGCCAATCCCTCCACTGGCTTCCGATTGCGCAACGGATCAAATTCAAAATCCTAACACTGACGTACAAAGCCGTCCACCATACTGCCCCGAACTACATCACTGACCTAATATCCAAGTACCACCCAACACGCACACTCCGCTCCTCATAAGACCTCCTTCTCTCTAGTTCCCTGGTCTCCTCCTCCCATGCCCGCCTCCAGGACTTCTCCAGGGTGTCACCCATCCTCTGGAACTCCCTGCCCCAACCCATCAGATTATCACCTACTCTCCTCTCCTTTAGGCGCACCCTGAAAACCCATCTCTTCAGGGAAGCCTACCCCACCCCCTGCTAACTTGCCGACCTCCCCCACTCTTCCTACCACTCCATCCCCCACAGCTATCTCCTCCTGTGCCACCATCCCCTCCCTCCTAGATTGTAAGCTCCAAGGATCAGGGCCCTCGATCCCCTCATGTATCACATTGTATTGGTATTGTTCTGTCACATGTTCTGTCCCCCTCTGTAATGTACAGCGCTGAGCCAACTATCGGCGCTTTATAAATACTGTATAATAATAATGAGACCACCTACTACTAGATCTACCATGACCTGGATCCATAAGACCACCTACTACTAGATCTACTATGACCTGGATCCATAAGACCACCTACTACTAGATCTACCATGACCTGGATCCATGAGGCCACCTACTACTAGATCTACCATGACCGGGATCCATTAGACCACCTACTACTAGATCTACCATGACCGGGATCCATGAGACCCCCTACTACTAGATCTACCATGATCGGGATCCATGAGACCACCTACTACTAGATCTACCAAGACCGGGATCCATGAGACCACCTACTACTAGATCTACCATGACCTGGATCCATGAGACCACCTACTACTAGATCTACCATGACCGGGATCCATGAGACCACCTACTACTAGATCTACCATGACCGGGATCCATGAGACCACCTACTACTAGATCTACCATGACCGGGATCCATGAGACCACCTACTACTAGATCTACCATGATCGGGATACATGGGACCACCTACTACTAGATCTACCATGACCGGGATCCATGAGACCACCTACTACTAGATCTACCATGACCTGGATCCATGAGACCACCTACTACTAGATCTACCATGACCTGGATCCATGAGACCACCTACTACTAGATCTACCATGACCGGGATACATGAGACCACCTACTACTCAATCTACCATGACCGGGATCCATGAGACCACCTACTACTAGATCTACCATGATCGGGATACATGGGACCACCTACTACTAGATCTACCATGACCGGGATCCATGAGACCACCTACTACTAGATCTACCATGACCTGGATCCATGAGACCACCTACTACTAGATCTACCATGACCGGGATCCATGAGACCACCTACTACTCAATCTACCATGACCGGGATCCATGAGACCACCTACTACTCAATCTACCATGACCTGGATCCATGAGACCACCTACTACTCAATCTACCATGACCGGGATCCATGGGACCACCTACTACTAGATCTACCATGACCGGGATCCATGAGTCCACCTACTACTAGATCTACCATGACCGGGATCCATGAGACCACCTACTACTAGATCTACCATGACCGGGATCCATGAGACCACCTACTACTAGATCTACCATGACCGGGATCCATGAGACCACCTACTACTAGATCTACCATGACCGGGATCCATGAGACCACCTACTACTAGATCTACCATGACCGGGATCCATGAGACCCCCTACTACTAGATCTACCATGATCGGGATACATGAGACCACCTACTACTAGATCTACCATGACCGGGATCCATGAGACCACCTACTACTAGATCTATCATGACCGGGATCCATGAGACCACCTACTACTAGATCTACCATGACCGGGATCCATGAGACCCCCTACTACTAGATCTACCATGATCGGGATACATGAGACCACCTACTACTAGATCTACCATGACTGGGATCCATGAGACCACCTACTACTAGATCTACCATGACCGGGATCCATGAGACCACCTACTACTCAATCTACCATGACCTGGATCCATGAGACCACCTACTACTCAATCTACCATGACCTGGATCCATGAGACCACCTACTACTAGATCTACCATGACTGGGATCCATGAGACCACCTACTACTAGATCTACCATGACCGGGATCCATGAGACCACCTACTACTAGATCTATCATGACCGGGATCCATGAGACCACCTACTACTAGATCTACCATGACCGGGATCCATGAGACCCCCTACTACTAGATCTACCATGATCGGGATACATGAGACCACCTACTACTAGATCTACCATGACTGGGATCCATGAGACCACCTACTACTAGATCTACCATGACCGGGATCCATGAGACCACCTACTACTCAATCTACCATGACCTGGATCCATGAGACCACCTACTACTCAATCTACCATGACCTGGATCCATGAGACCACCTACTACTAGATCTACCATGACCGGGATCCATGAGACCACCTACTACTAGATCTACCATGACCTGGATCCATGAGACCACCTACTACTCAATCTACCATGACCTGGATCCATGAGACCACCTACTACTAGATCTACCATGACTGGGATCCATGAGACCACCTACTACTAGATCTACCATGACCGGGATCCATGAGACCACCTACTACTAGATCTACCATGACCGGGATCCATGAGACCACCTACTACTAGATCTATCATGACCGGGATCCATGAGACCACCTACTACTAGATCTACCATGACCGGGATCCATGAGACCCCCTACTACTAGATCTACCATGATCGGGATACATGAGACCCCCTACTACTAGATCTACTATGACCTGGATCCATAAGACCACCTACTACTAGATCTACCATGACCTGGATCCATGAGGCCACCTACTACTAGATCTACCATGACCGGGATCCATTAGACCACCTACTACTAGATCTACCATGACCGGGATCCATGAGACCCCCTACTACTAGATCTACCATGATCGGGATCCATGAGACCACCTACTACTAGATCTACCAAGACCGGGATCCATGAGACCACCTACTACTAGATCTACCATGACCTGGATCCATGAGACCACCTACTACTAGATCTACCATGACCGGGATCCATGAGACCACCTACTACTAGATCTACCATGACCGGGATCCATGAGACCACCTACTACTAGATCTACCATGACCGGGATCCATGAGACCACCTACTACTAGATCTACCATGATCGGGATACATGGGACCACCTACTACTAGATCTACCATGACCGGGATCCATGAGACCACCTACTACTAGATCTACCATGACCTGGATCCATGAGACCACCTACTACTAGATCTACCATGACCTGGATCCATGAGACCACCTACTACTAGATCTACCATGACCGGGATACATGAGACCACCTACTACTCAATCTACCATGACCGGGATCCATGAGACCACCTACTACTAGATCTACCATGATCGGGATACATGGGACCACCTACTACTAGATCTACCATGACCGGGATCCATGAGACCACCTACTACTAGATCTACCATGACCTGGATCCATGAGACCACCTACTACTAGATCTACCATGACCGGGATCCATGAGACCACCTACTACTCAATCTACCATGACCGGGATCCATGAGACCACCTACTACTCAATCTACCATGACCTGGATCCATGAGACCACCTACTACTCAATCTACCATGACCGGGATCCATGGGACCACCTACTACTAGATCTACCATGACCGGGATCCATGAGTCCACCTACTACTAGATCTACCATGACCGGGATCCATGAGACCACCTACTACTAGATCTACCATGACCGGGATCCATGAGACCACCTACTACTAGATCTACCATGACCGGGATCCATGAGACCACCTACTACTAGATCTACCATGACCGGGATCCATGAGACCACCTACTACTAGATCTACCATGACCGGGATCCATGAGACCCCCTACTACTAGATCTACCATGATCGGGATACATGAGACCACCTACTACTAGATCTACCATGACCGGGATCCATGAGACCACCTACTACTAGATCTATCATGACCGGGATCCATGAGACCACCTACTACTAGATCTACCATGACCGGGATCCATGAGACCCCCTACTACTAGATCTACCATGATCGGGATACATGAGACCACCTACTACTAGATCTACCATGACTGGGATCCATGAGACCACCTACTACTAGATCTACCATGACCGGGATCCATGAGACCACCTACTACTCAATCTACCATGACCTGGATCCATGAGACCACCTACTACTCAATCTACCATGACCTGGATCCATGAGACCACCTACTACTAGATCTACCATGACTGGGATCCATGAGACCACCTACTACTAGATCTACCATGACCGGGATCCATGAGACCACCTACTACTAGATCTATCATGACCGGGATCCATGAGACCACCTACTACTAGATCTACCATGACCGGGATCCATGAGACCCCCTACTACTAGATCTACCATGATCGGGATACATGAGACCACCTACTACTAGATCTACCATGACTGGGATCCATGAGACCACCTACTACTAGATCTACCATGACCGGGATCCATGAGACCACCTACTACTCAATCTACCATGACCTGGATCCATGAGACCACCTACTACTCAATCTACCATGACCTGGATCCATGAGACCACCTACTACTAGATCTACCATGACCGGGATCCATGAGACCACCTACTACTAGATCTACCATGACCTGGATCCATGAGACCACCTACTACTCAATCTACCATGACCTGGATCCATGAGACCACCTACTACTAGATCTACCATGACTGGGATCCATGAGACCACCTACTACTAGATCTACCATGACCGGGATCCATGAGACCACCTACTACTAGATCTACCATGACCGGGATCCATGAGACCACCTACTACTAGATCTATCATGACCGGGATCCATGAGACCACCTACTACTAGATCTACCATGACCGGGATCCATGAGACCCCCTACTACTAGATCTACCATGATCGGGATACATGAGACCACCTACTACTAGATCTACCATGACTGGGATCCATGAGACCACCTACTACTAGATCTACCATGACCGGGATCCATGAGACCACCTACTACTCAATCTACCATGACCTGGATCCATGAGACCACCTACTACTCAATCTACCATGACCAGGATCCATGAGACCACCTACTACTAGATCTACCATGACTGGGATCCATGAGACCACCTACTACTAGATCTACCATGACCGGGATCCATGAGACCACCTACTACTCAATCTACCATGACCGGGATCCATGGGACCACCTACTACTAGATCTACCATGACCAGGATCCATGGGACCACCTACTACTAGATCTACCATGACCGGGATCCATGGGACCACCTACTACTAGATCTATCATGACCTGGATCCATGAGACCACCTACTACTAGATCTACCATGACCGGGATCCATGAGACCACCTACTACTAGATCTACCATGACCGGGATCCATGAGACCACCTACTACTCAATCTACCATGACCTCGATCCATGAGACCACCTACTACTAGATCTACCATGACCGGGATCCATGAGACCACCTACTACTAGATCTACCATGACCGGGATCCATGAGATCCTTCACCAATATAAGGAAATGACCGAACGTTATTCTATAACAATGATGAAATGAGATGTGGGCTTCGTGGAGCGGACAGGTGGACGGTGGGAGGAGACCGGATCGTCCCCTTTAAGGATGTTCTTGCTATTTCTGATTTGCTGTTTCTCTGGTTGGTTATAAATAAACTCATAAATGCCGTCTAACAGCCGCCTTCAAATCCTGACTCAGTCCTGACATACAAGATTCTCCCCTTCCCTGACAACCGATGACAACCGCCATTGAACGACCCTCATTCTTCCGTGACGCGATCTGCCATTAACACCACAATTATCACAGAGAACCAATAACAGAACGAGTAAAAATAAAACGTGTTTGACGCGGCCGGCGACTTGCTCCGACGTCTTGTTTGGCCTTCTTTGTAGAGTGACCCCAATTCCCCCGAGGACTCGGAGAACGATCGGCACTGACAAGGGGAATCTGTGATGAGGTTAAAGGGTAACTCCACTCCGGAGCTTCACCTAACCTCCAGGTCGGGACACGCTGTCATTCTGCCCATTTCCTTTAGAGGGCGACATCACAGACTGGGCTCACAGCACTGCAGGAGGGCCACTCAGTCCTGGATGAATACCCGCCCCCTGCTGGAGGAAGAGGAGAAGCTGGAGATGACCTCACAGGAAGGGGAGGAGACTTTATGGAAAAAGGTGTGTATAGGGGGGTATAAAAAAATCCCGGAAGGGGGAGGACATCCCGGGAGGGGCAGAAAATCCCGGGAGGGGGAGGAAATCCTGGGAGGGGGAGGAAATCCTGGGAGGGGCAGGAAATCCCGGGAGGGGCAGGACATCCTGGGAGGGGCAGGAAATCCCGGGAGGGGGAGGAAATCCCGGGAGGGGGAGTAAATCCTGGGAGGGGCAGGAAATCCCGGGAGGGGGAGGAAATCCCGGGAGGGGGAGGAAGTCCCGGGAGGGGGAGGAAATCCCGGGAGGGGGAGGAAATCCTGGGGGGGGCAGGAAATCCCGGGAAGGGGAGAAAATCCCGGGGGGGGGGAAATCTCGGGAGGGGGAGGAAATCTCGGGAGGGGGAGGAAATTCCGGGAGGGGGAGGAAATCCCGGGAGGGGGAGGAAATCTCGGGAGGGAGAGAAAATCCCGGGGGGGAATCTCGGGAGGGGGAGGAAATCCCGGGAGGGGGGAGGAAGTCCCGGGAGGGGGAGGAAATCCCAGGAGAGGGGTTAAAAAAATTCCGGGAGGGGGAGGAAATCCGGGAGGTCCACTCTAAAGACTAACGCTGGCTGTTGAGTCGTCTGTCATCAGAAGGGGACATTTTCTTCAGATCCTGCACCAACCAATCACATTCAGACTTGGTGAGAGGAGGCAAGGAGGAAGCTCCAGAATCCCCAGCAGATGTGTTCCAGGATCCCCAGCAGATGTGTTCCAGGATCCCCAGCACATGTGTTCCAGGATCCCCAGCACATGTGTTCCAGGATCCCCAGATGTGTTCCAGAATCCCCAGATGTGTTCCAGGATGCCCAGCAAATGTGTTCCAGAATCCCCAGCAGATGTGTTCCAGGATCCCCAGCAGATGTGTTCCAGGGTACCCAGATGTGTTCCAGAATCCCCAGATGTGTTCCAGGATGCCCAACAGATGTGTTCCAGAATCCCCAGCAGATGTGTTCCAGGATCCCCAGCAGATATTTTCAAGGATCTCCAGCAGATGTGTTCCAGGATGCCCTGCAGATGCATTCCAGAATCCCCAGCAGTTGTGTTCCAGGATGCCCAGCAGATGCATTCCAGAATCCCCAGCAGATGTGTTCCAGGATGCCCAGTAGATGTGTTCCAGGATGCCCAGCAGATGCATTCCAGAATCCCCAGCAGATGTGTTCCAGGATCCCCAGCAGATGTGTTCCAGAATCCCAGATGTGTTCCAGGATGCCCAGCAGATGTGTTCCAGGATGCCTAGCAGATGTTTTCAAGGATCTCCAGCAGATGTGTTCCAGGATGCCCAGCAGATGTTTTCCAGGATCTCCAGCAGATGTGTTCCAGGATACCCAGATGTGTTCCAAAATCCCCAGATGTGTTCCAGGATACCCAGATGTGTTCCAAAATCCCCAGATGTGTTCCAGGATGCCCAGCAGATGTGTTCCAGGATGCCCAACACATGTGTTCCAGGATCCCCAGCAAATGTGTTTCAGGATCACCAGCAGATGTGTTCCAGGATGCCCAGCACATGTGTTCCAGGATCCCCAGCAGATGTGTTCCAGAATCCCCAGCAGATGTGTTCCAGAATCCCCAGGAGATGTGTTCCAGGATCCCCAGCAGATGTGTTCCTGGATCCCCAGACTATAGAGGGGGGTGGGGTGGACAGGGCCCCGCAGCAATGTCTGGGTGAAATGCTCTGCAGAGAACTCTTCTTGTACACACAAAGCATGTCTAAATCCCCTGTACACCCTTGTGAGGGCCATGTTTGCCTACATGGGATCACATGTTCCATGTAGACAGCTCCATTCAAGTCAACTGGGGTGCACTGGTGGCACAGACACTGCTGCTGCTCCCAATTTGACATCCTTGTGGGTTTGTGTCCCTGAACTCATACCTTCGCCTTCTGCATTTGGTGACACGCACCCCTATGTACCCACACTGATGTCAGACTAGGGGTGGTGTCCATGCAGCTGCTGCATCCCAATGGCATGAAAGGCACTGCCTACAGGGAACACTTGTCTGTTGGAAAGTGTCAGTGCCTTTTAGTTGTTGGCCCTCCTTTGGTGATGTAGTGGGTGGAGTTAGTGCCCCTTTACAGGCCAGCTGTGGGTGAGGCCTAGGGGAGTTTTGGTATTGGAGGACATCCCTGATCAACCTGTGCTGAGAGAGAGGGTGGTTTGTGGGGACCTGCTGGGGACAGAAGGAGAAACCTCAACGTCCCTGATCCTCGTCTGGTGGGTCTTGTCGCTTGCTTTTGAAGCACTGAGGACCTATGTGAGGAAAACCTTCTATATGAGAGGAAGGTGCACCCCGTGTGGGGAACATCTGAGATAGCAGACTATATGAACGGGGAAGGTGGCTGCCATAGTTCTGTGAAGTGTTGGAGTGTTCTGCAGTAGAGGGACCTCTGTATGGGACGTCCTGAGAAGCAGGGAAGGTGTTCTGCAGTAGAGGGACCTCTGTATGGGACGTCCTGAGAAGGAGGGAAGGTGTTCTGCAGTAGAGGGACCTCTGAATGGGACGTCCTGAGAAGGAGGGAAGGTGTTCTGCAGTAGAGGGACCTCTGGGAAGTCCTGAGAAGGAGGGAAGGTGTTCTGCAGTAGAGGGACCTCTGGGAATTCTGGAGGGAAGGTGTTCTGCAGTAGAGGGACCTCTGGGAAGTCCTGAGAAGGAGGGAAGATGTTCTGCAGTAGAGGGACCTCTGGGAAGTCCTGAGAAGGAGGGAAGGTGTTCTGCAGTAGAGGGAACTCTGGAAAGTCCTGAGAAGGAGGGAAGGTGTTCTGCAGTAGAGGGACCTCTGGGAAGTCCTGAGAAGGAGGGAAGGTGTTCTGCAGTAGAGGGACCTCTGTATGGGACGTTCTGAGAAGGAGGGAAGGTGTTCTGCAGTAGAGGGACCTCTGGAAAGTCCTGAGAAGGAGGGAAGGTGTTCTGCAGTAGAGGGACCTCTGTATGGGAAGTCTGGAGAAGGAGGGAAGGTCTTCTGCAGTAGAGGGACCTCTGGAAAGTCCTGAGAAGGAGGGAAGGTGTTCTGCAGTAGAGGGACCTCTGTATGGAAAGTCCTGAGAAGGAGGGAAGGTGTTCTGCAGTAGAGGGACCTCTGGAAAGTCCTGAGAAGGAGGGAAGGTGTTCTGCAGTAGAGGGACCTCTGGAAAGTCCTGAGAAGGAGGGAAGGTGTTCTGCAGTATAGGGACCTCTGGAAAGTCCTGAGAAGGAGGGAAGGTGTTCTGCAGTAGAGGGACCTCTGTATGGGACGTCCTGAGAAGGAGGGAAGGTGTTCTGCAGTATAGGGATCTCTGTATGGGAAGTCCTGAGAAGGAGGGAAGGTGTTCTGCAGTAGAGGGACCTCTGGGAAGTCCTGAGAAGGAGGGAAGGTGTTCTGCAGTAGAGGGACCTCTGGGAAGTCCTGAGAAGGAGGGAAGGTGTTCTGCAGTAGAGGGACCTCTGGGAAGTCCTGAGAAGGAGGGAAGGTGTTCTGCAGTATAGGGACCTCTGGGAAGTCCTGAGAAGGAGGGAAGGTGTTCTGCAGTAGAGGGACCTCTGGGAAGTCCTGAGAAGGAGGGAAGATGTAGGGACCTCTGGGAAGTCCTGAGAAGGAGGGAAGGTGTTCTGCAGTAGAGGGATCTCTGGGAAGTCCTGAGAAGGAGGGAAGATGTAGGGACCTCTGGGAAGTCCTGAGAAGGAGGGAAGGTGTTCTGCAGTAGAGGGACCTCTGGAAAGTCCTGAGAAGGAGGGAAGGTGTTCTGCAGTAGAGGGACCTCTGGGAAGTCCTGAGAAGGAGGGAAGGTGTTCTGGAGTAGAGGGACCTCTGGGAAGTCCTGAGAAGGAGGGAAGATGTAGGGACCTCTGGGAAGTCCTGAGAAGGAGGGAAGGTGTTCTGCAGTAGAGGGACCTCTGTAAGAATTGTGAAGCAGTTTAGATGTAGACGGACGGGACGCGTTTATTTCAGGAGAAGTCCTGAGGTCAGTGATATGGAGGAGGAGGGCCACCGGCCAGGAAAATGGGGCCACAATATAGCGGAATATCTTCTTATAACAGGTAGGTGACTATCCCATCCAAGAAGAAGGGGGGGGGGGGCAGGTCCAGAGTCAGCATGGCGTGAGCAACCACCCAATAGAGGACCCTTACATGTCCATCCCTGAGCGGGTGAACACGGCCCTCCCTGTGTGGGTGAACACGGCCCTCCCCGTGCGGGTGAACACGGCCCTCCCCGTGCGGGTGAACACGGCCCTCCCCGTGCGGGTGAACACGGCCCTCCCTGTGCGGGTGAACACGGCCCTCCCTGTGCGGTTGAACACGCCCTCCCTGTGCGGGTGAACACGGCCCTTGCTGTGTGGGTGAACACGCCCTCCCTGTGCGGGTGAACATGACCCTCCCTGTGTGGGTGAACACGGCCCTTGCTGTGTGGGTGAACACGCCCTCCCCGTGCGGGTGAACATGGCCCTTGCTGTGAGGGTGAACATGCCCTCCCCATGCGGGTGAACACGCCCTCCCCGTGTGGGTGAACACGCCCTCCCTGTGTGGGTGAACACGCCCTCCCCGTGCGGGTGAACATGCCCTCCCCATGTGTGTGAACACGGCCCTTGCTGTGCGGGTGAACACGCCCTCCCCGTGTGGGTGAACACGCCCTCCCCATGTGTGTGAACACGGCCCTTGCTGTGCGGGTGAACACGCCCTCCCCGTGTGGGTGAACACGGCCCTTGCTGTGAGGGTGAACATGCCCTCCCCATGCGGGTGAACACGCCCTCCCCGTGTGGGTGAACACGCCCTCCCCGTGTGGGTGAACACGCCCTCCCCGTGCGGGTGAACACGCCCTCCCCGTGCGGGTGAACACGGCCCTTGCTGTGCAGGTGAACACGCCCTCCCTGTGCGGGTGAACACGCCCTCCCCATGCGGGTGAACATGACTCTACCTGTGTGGGTGAACACGCCCTCCCTGTGCAGGTGAACACGCCCTCGCTGTGTGGGTGAACACACCCTCCCCATGTGGGTGAACACGCCCTTCCCATGTGGGTGAACACGCCCTCCCCGTGCGGGTGAACACACCCTCCCCATGCGGGTGAACACGGCCCTTGCTGTGCGGGTGAACACGCCCTCCCCATGCGGGTGAACACGGTCCTCGCTCGGGTGTACGCTGCAATACGCTGGTTGTTGTTGTTTTTATACTCCCGGTGTACAGAGTCGCAGAAGAGCCAATAACGGGACGATTCCGGCGCCCATACATGAGGATTTCTCGGAATGAACTACAACTTCAATGAATTGTTGGAGACACTCGGAACGCGTCCAATCAGAGAAATGTTCTGGATCAGCCGCCAACTTTTGACATCTAGAATGAGGTCAGCTCTCGGCAATGGACATAAAAGCGTCCAATGGGCTTGGTTCTATTTGTGGGCGGAGCGTACAATGGCGATTATGGATTAAATTCTGGGAAAAACAAAAGATTCCGCTGCGGGCGATCCATCAACGACGGGTGATTGTTTGCCGTGGCAGAGCCGCGAGTCTTCATCTGCCGCCATTATCCCGTCTCCATCATCTCACCACAGCCACGACCCCCCCCTCAGGACGAACCTTTCAGACTTCACTAAGTCGATGCAAATTCTTACTTTGTGTTCAGTCAAATCTGATTCAACATTCAGCTTAAAAATCGCCCGAGACGTCCAATAATCCGGAATTAATCTGATGAAAGCTCCGCCGCCTGCAAGCTCCGCCGCCACTAAAAACGCGCTTTGTGCGGTAAATGATTATTTCCAAAACGGCTTCATTGTGTCTGACAAGCTGAGCGCAAAAGTCAGATCCTGTGTCATGGAGGAACTTCCAGTTCTGGATGGAGTCCGGGAGGACTAGAACCTCTGCCAGGCCTTCACCGCCCAGAGATTCCCCGAATATAAATACTTCTCATTGTCTTCAGATGTCAGAGACTTCCTTTGGGGGAAATCGGCTCGCAAAAAAGGATTTTCATTTTCATGCCACCCACAGGCAAGAACATTTTTTTTCTTGGATTCGTTAAACAAAAATATTACCGTAGATCAAAAAAATCGAAATGTTCATCTTTAATTAGTCCGGTAATGGCGCTAAAACTGTGATTGCGGCACAAAGCGCGGCAACGGCGGAAACGAAGGTTTTCTGTTCATTTTGTACTAATAATCCCGCATGGAAGAAAAATAGATTTTAAAAATATTCTTCCCGAATAGATTGACAGATACATGAAATGCTACAATTCTGGCCGTATTCAGTACATTTCAAAATATATTCCAATAAATATTTATATACTGCGTGTTGAGATGCGTTTTTATTACAAAATATATGAAAAATATTTTTAAAAATACATTTCAAATATACTTTATGTCTTTAAAAATACAAATCTACATTCTTGGAATTCATTTACAGATATATGTAAAATATGTTAAAGCTACTTTTTTATATGTTAAAAAAAATCTGAAGAATATATTTAAAAAAAATATATATTTAAAAATATATTCTTCAGATTTATTTTAACATATAAAAAAGTAATTTTAACATATTTTACATATATTTGTAAATGCGTTCCAAAAATGTAGATTTGTATTTTTAAAGACATAAAGTATATAAATATTTATTGAAATATATTGAATACGGCCAAATTTGTAGCATTTCCAATATATTTTTCTTCCATGTGGGATATTAATGAACAAAACAGAGAAAAAATAGAAATAAAACAACTCATCAGGAGAAGGGTAGTTAAGGGGAGGAGGGGAGGAAGGAGGAGGGAGGAGGGGAGGAGGGAGGAGGGAGGAGGGGAGGAGGGGAGGAGGGAGGAGGGGAGGAAGGAGGAGGGGAGGAGGGAGGAGGGGAGGAAGGAGGAAGGAGGAGGGGAGGAGGGGAGGAGGGAGGAGGGGAGGAAGGAGGTAATTCGGCGGATTATGAGGGACAATAAGGGGTTCATCTGAAATGAATGTTCCCCTCGGGTCACACCGACGCGTTTTCCGTTGCGTTTTGCAGAAACGCGCAGCAGTCCATTGAACATGATTTCCTATGGGACAGGTTCACATCTTCGCGTTTTCACCCGCTGCGTTTTTTTTTGGAAAGGGGCGGGGACTTTTTTGAACGCTTTTGGTTCTATAGGCTTCAATACAAATGCTGCAGAAAAGCATGGAGTGCATTTATGCCGCATTTTTGATGCATTTTGCTTCTTAAATCTGCCTGGCAAAATGCAGAAACATTTTTAAAAATGAAAAAAAAAACCACAAAAAGCATCAAAAACGCGGGTGCAAAAATGCAGAACGCAATGCAGAAACGAGTCGAACGCAACCTGCACAGGTGTGGACCGAGCCTTAACATTGTTTTTCTGGTCAGGTTGCTGTCCGTGACAACATTTGCTGAGAGTTGTCACCGATTTGGGGCTCCAGGAGAACCATGGCCGGAGATCTGTGTCTTCAGGCGTCCAGAAAGAACCTCCATTGTAATGGCTTCCCATGTACGTGGTATTCCTATGTGGGGGCCGGACTGTCGGGGGCGGGCATTGTCTGGGATAATGTGATTGGCTCTTATCTGATGGTTTTCTGTAGGGCTTTTTTTCTCGGGGAACAGGCACAGGACCCCCCACCCCCACTTCTGAGTCACCCCTTGTTTCAGCCCCCCTACCCGCTTCCAAGCACCATCCTTTGGCTCCACCCCCTCAGGGCCGATGCTTCCACCAGGTAAACTAGGTGGCTGCCTACAGCACACACTGCCACCTAGGGGTGCCTGGGCCAAGCACGGGCCGCCACTCTCTCTGTGTGGGATGTCGCCACGTCATGAATGATCCTTCAGCTGAGGAGGAGGGGCATCAGAGGGAAAGAAGAAAGGACAGAGGAAGATGCTGGGTGTCTGGGCCCAGTGTAGCAGCTGAGCTGCAGCTCCATCCAGTGTTCCTCTCAGACACAGTCTCTTACTGCAAGCCGGCTGGTGGCTGCTGATCACTGTGGAGTTCCAGCCCTTCTCTTCCAGCTGAGCTGCCCCTCCATTCAGTGTTCCTCTCAGACTCAGTCTTTTACTGCAAGCCGGCTGGTGGCTGCTGATCACTGTGGAGTTCCAGCCCTTCTCTTCCAGCTGAGCTGCAGCTCCATCCAGTGTTCCTCTCAGACTCAGTCTTTTACTGCAAGCTGGCTGGTGGCTGCTGATCACTGTGGAGTTCCAGCCCTTCTCCTCCCTTCCAGCTGAGCTGCCGCTCAATCCAGTATTCCTCTCAGACTCAGTCTTTTACTGCAAGCCGGCAGGCGGCTGCTGATCACTGTGGAGTTCCAGCTCTTCTCTTCCAGCTGAGCTGCCGCTCCATCCAGTGTTCCTCTCAGACCAAGTCCCTTGCTGCATGCCAGCTGGCAGCTGCTGATCACTGAGGAGTTCCAGCCCTTCTCTTCCCATTCATTAGCGGAGGCGGAGCTGCGCCTCTCTGTAATATTGGTGCTGGTGGCATCTTATGGCACGTATAAGAAAACTTACTAGTTTCATGTTTTGTTGATTTAATAATTTCCACTGTTTTTAAACATTTTTACATTTGTTCTTGTTTTGGGGGGGGCGTAAGCAGCTGGTCTTGCCGAGGGTGCAAAATAGTCTAGTACCGGCCCGCACCCCCTTCCCACCTCCCGGTACTGCTCCCTTTGGAGAATACAGAGCCAAGGATCATTGTGTATGGAATCTGTTAATGATAATAGATCCCCTGCAGCCCCCCCCCAGCAACCATCGACCCTCACAGCAAAATACTACCCCAGCAACAATAGACCCCAAGCAGCAACAACAGATCTCCCATCAGCAAGCAATAGACCCCTCCCCCAAAATTAGATCTCTTCCAGCAACAATAGACCACCACGCAAACATAAATCCCCTCCAGTGACAATAGATCCCCCAGCAGTCAGCATCCATAGACCCTCCAGTACACCCCACCACCCCCAGCCATTACATACATTCAGTGCTGGAGGTGCCGGGACTGCACCCCCCCCCCCCCCCCCCGGTGAAAGAAGCCATGGTTTTTCGGTATAAATCCTGTGTGTTCCTCTAATAAAGCACTCTTCTTGTTTACCCCAAAAACTGGGGGTGTCTCGTTGTCTGGGGGCAGCTCCAGCTATAGTCACCGGCCTCGTGTTCCAGAGCCTGGGAAGCAGCTTCTTGGCGGAGATACTCAGTCGAGATCCAATAGTAATCCTTTATATCTCTCTGTCTCGTGCCTGAACCATTTTTATACGCATTGGGGGTCAGACGGTCCGTCCTTCTACAATCAGTGTGTGTGGGGACACATCTGGGGGGGGAATCAAGGGGTGACGTATGGGCCTAACAAGGGTTAATGTGTGCTGATTTCTACTAAAAATCTGTTCCTTCCCTCTCTTTACAGGGAGAAGACACAGATCACTCCCTCTGTACAGAGCTCTGTGTGTTTGTCAACACAGGGCTCTGGGCTGTGATTGGACACCGCCGATCAGCAGGTCTCAGGCCTCAACCATCACAGCAGGAGTAGGCTGGTGGGGGGGGAATACCCTGAACCAGGAACCAGGTACTGATGTGCAGATACGTGATGTGCCTGTAGGAGCCGCCCACCCACCACCATGTGGGCGGATGGTTGACGAGTGAATAAATACTATAAAAAAATGAAATCCTTCAATCTGGCTCTGATCTTTCAATCTGGCTCTGATCCTTCAATCTGGATCTGATCCTTCAATCTGGCTCTGATCCTTCAATCTGGCTCTGATCCTTCAATCTGGATCTGATCCTTCAATCTGGCTCTGATCCTTCAATCTGGCTCTGATCCTTCAATCTGGATCTGATCCTTCAATCTGGCTCTGATCCTTCAATCTGGCTCTGATCTTTCAATCTGGCTCTGATCCTTCAATCTGGATCTGATCCTTCAATCTGGCTCTGATCCTTCAATCTGGCTCTGATCCTTCAATCTGGATCTGATCCTTCAATCTGGCTCTGATCCTTCAATCTGGCTCTGATCCTTCAATCTGGATCTGATCCTTCAATCTGGCTCTGATCCTTCAATCTGGCTCTGATCCTTCAATCTGGATCTGATCCTTCAATCTGGCTCTGATCCTTCAATCTGGCTCTGATCCTTCAATCTGGCTCTGATCTTTCAATCTGGCTCTGATCCTTCAATCTGGATCTGATCCTTCAATCTGGCTCTGATCCTTCAATCTGGCTCTGATCCTTCAATCTGGATCTGATCCTTCAATCTGGCTCTGATCCTTCAATCTGGATCTGATCCTTCAATCTGGATCTGATCCTTCAATCTGGCTCTGATCCTTCAATCTGCCTCTGATCCTTCAATCTGGCTCTGATCCTTCAATCTGGCTCTGATCCTTCAGTCTGGATACTGATCCTTCAGTCTGGATACTGATCCTTCAATCTGGCTCTGATCCTTCAATCTGGATCTGATCCTTCAATCTGGATCTGATCCTTCAATCTGGCTCTGATCCTTCAATCTGGCTCTGATCCTTCAATCTGGATCTGATCCTTCAATCTGGCTCTGATCCTTCAGTCTGGATACTGATCCTTCAATCTGGCTCTGATCCTTCAATCTGACGCTGATCCTTCAATCTGGATCTGATCCTTCAATCTGGCTCTGATCCTTCAATCTGGATCTGATCCTTCAATCTGGCTCTGATCCTTCAATCTGGCTCTGATCTTTCAATCTGGATCTGATCCTTCAATCTGGATCTGATCCTTCAATCTGTCTCTGATCCTTCAATCTGGCTCTGATCCTTCAATCTGGATCTGATCCTTCAATCTGGCTCTGGCAGTTCAGAAATGTTGGAAGGAAATGTGTTGTCGACGTTGAAGGACGAATCGGTTATCTGTGAAAACAAGAAATAACATTTGGAGTCGTCAGCTTCTCATAAGTCGTCCTCCTTCCCGTCTGCTGAGAAAACATTGAAGTTCGCACAAGAATCCCAGCGAATGTTCCGTCTCACTCTTCTATCTCGGCACTGGAAATGGGATCAGCCAGACGCCGTGTTTTGGATCTCACACAAAAAGTCATGTAAAAGATTTTCCTTTTACTATTTTTGGAGCGAGAACTATTTCCATAATCTCAGCAAAGTGCCAGAAAAGTCATCCCCCAGATCGCGTCGCTCACACGTTATTAATTAGGCCGGTGGGAGACTGCGGCCAAAGCCAAATTCCACCGGATTAAGATAAACAGATTATCGGTGTTATGAAAATTCTTGATTAGTCGTCAGTGAGGGATTAAAGCGATGTGAAGAAGAGAGACTGCCATCTGAAAATCACATTACCCACCAGCAACGAGCGGCGTGGATTCCATGGATGAGGGCATTAAAGCCCAACTCTGGGTAGACAGCTGAACACGCGTAGTATGAGAGTCAACTTGTTATTGCCAAAAGTATGTGAACCTCCACCCCAATGACTGCGTTCAAGTATCTCCTTCTGTTCCCCCATGACTGTCCCCCGTGTACAAAGCCAGCTCCATAAAGACATGGATGACCAGTTTGGTGAAGACCCTTTTCTGTTCCCCCCATGACTGTCCCCTGTGTACAAAGCCAGCTCCATAAAGACATGGATGATCAGTTTGGTGAAGACCTTTTTCTGTTCCCCCATGACTGTCCCCCGTGTACAAAGCCAGCTCCATAAAGACATGGATGATCAGTTTGGTGAAGACCTTTTTCTGTTCCCCCATGACTGTCCCCCGTGTACAAACCCAGCTCCATAAAGACATGGATGACCAGTTTGGTGAAGACCTTTTTCTGTTCCCCCATGACTGTCCCCCGTGTACAAACCTAGCTCCATAAAGATATGGATGACCAGTTTGGTGAAGACCCTTTTCTGTTCCCCCCCATGACTGTCCTGTGTACAAACCCATCTCCATAAAGACATGGATGACCAGTTTGGTGAAGACTCTTTTCTGTCCCCCATGACTGTCCTGTGTACAAAGCCAGCTCCATAAAGACATGGATGACCAGTTTGGTGAAGACCCTTTTCTGTTCCCCCATGACTGTCCCCTGTGTACAAAGCCAGCTCCATAAAGACATGGATGACCAGTTTGGTGAAGACTCTTTTCTGTTCCCCCATGACTGTCCCGTGTACAAACCTAGCTCCATAAAGATATGGATGACCAGTTTGTTGTGGAGGAACAAGAGTGACCTGCACAAAGCCCCAACCTCATCCTACTGAACACCTTTGGGATGGATTGGAATGCCAATGGTAAGCCAGGTCTTCTCGTCCATCACTACCTGATCTTACCAATGGGCACAAATTCCCAAAGACACTTGAAAATATTGCAGGAAGCTTCCCAAAATAATTGAACCAGCTCCATAGAGATATAGATGACCTGCTGGGTGTGGAGGAACTCCAGTGTCCTGTACAGAGCCCTGACCTCAACCCTACTGAACACCTCTGGGATGGATTGGAACACCGATGGTGATTCAGGCCTCCTCATCCAACATCAGTACCTGACCTCAAAAATGGTACAAATTCCCATACACCCTCTTGTCTAAAGCCTTCCCAGAAGAGTGGAGGATGTTATGCCCACAAAGAGGACAACTCCATATTAACGGCCGTGGCAGGAGGAGTGCAACTTCATAAAGATATGGTTTGACCAGTTTGGTGTGGAGGAACGCATATGTGAGCAACTCCATATTAATGGCCGTGGTTTTGGAATCGAGGTCCAACAAGGTCATATAGGTGTGAGGGGTGGGGAAACTCCAGTGTCCTGCACAGAGTCCTGACCTCAATTCTACTGAAGACCTTTAGGATGAGTTGGAACGTTGATGGTGAGCCAGGTCTTCTCACCCAACATCAGTACCTGACCTCACAAACGGGCACAAATTTCCACAGACACCCTCCAAAATCTTCTGGAAAGCCTTCCCAGGAGAGTTGAGGCTGGTATAGCTGCAGGTGTAGCCACTTCAGAACACTGATCTCATATTATAACAGACTGCTGTTCCCACAACCAACAGATCTAATACTACCAAAGCCCTGAAGAAGGAGGAGTCCCAATCCCTTGAAATGAGTTGGGAATGCTTTATGTCATTCATCAATAAAGTGATCATTTTTTTCCAACAGGCTGAATATTCCAAGACTTTCTATTCATAGATGCTCCTCACCTACCTCCACAATCTCAACCTTACTGAACACCTTTGGGGTGAATTAAAACACCGATGGTGAGCCGGGTCTTCTCATCCAACATCAGTACCTGACCTCACAAAGGGTAAAAATTCCCACAGACACCCTCCAAAATCTTGTGGAAAGGCTTCCCAGGAGAGTGGAGGATGTTATAGCCACAAAGGGGGGCAACTCCTTATTGATAGACATCCCATTCCAAAGCCATGGTCAACAAGCTTCTATAAATGTAATAGGTGGCCACAAATATTTGTATGCGGTTGAGTAGCAAAACGTATTTAGGTCCAATGGAATGCTGAGATCAGGTACTGATGGTGGCCGAGAAGTCCCGACTCACAATGGTGTTCAATAGGTTGAGGCTCTGTACAGGACACTTGAGTTCCTCCACACCAAACTGGTCATCCATGTCTTTATGGAGCCGGCTTTGTACACGGGGGACAGTCATGGGGGGAACAGAAAAGGGTCTTCACCAAACTGGTCATCCATGTCTTTATGGAGCTGGCTTTGTACACGGGGGACAGTCATGGGGGGAACAGAAAAGGGTCTTCACCAAACTGGTCCTCCATGTCTTTATGGAGCCGGCTTGGTACACGGGGGACAGTCATGGGGGGAACAGAAAAGGGTCTTCACCAAACTGGTCCTCCATGTCTTTATGGAGCCGGCTTGGTACACGGGGGACAGTCATGGGGGGAACAGAAAAGGGTCTTCACCAAACTGGTCATCCATGTCTTTATGGAGCTGGCTTTGTACACAGGGGACAGTCATGGGGGACAGAAAAGGGTCTTCACCAAACTGGTCCTCTATGTCTTTATGGAGCCGGCTTTCTGACACCTGAACCCAAATATTTGGAAGGGTTCCCACATACTTTTGGCCAATAATGAGGCTGTCAGGAATGGACTCGCCAATGGTGGTGGGACTCACCTGCCTTGTGGGCTGCAGTACCAGGGCTGGCCAGCGGGTGCTCTCAGCAACCAGAAGCTCACTCCTGCAATCAGCCATCACCTGAGGCTGATTGCAGGAGGTGTATTTAAGGAATGGGCAGACCTGCAGTCAGTGCCTTGGTGTTTGTTTCCCATGAGTCCCTGTACCTGGTATCCTGTCTCCTGCCTGCTCGACTCTCCTGCTTGACTCTGACAGAACTCCGCCTGCACTGACCCCGGCTATTGCTGACCATTCTTCTGCCTGATTGTTCCTGACCCGGCCTGCCTGACCACCCCCCCTCTCCTGACTGCACCTGGACCTATTAGTTTGGGTTTGTTTTGCACTGCGTTTGTTTATTTTGTGCAGCTCATAATATATATTATTATTATTTAATCATTTCTGAAGCCTGCGTTTCCCTGTGTCAGTCCACACATCTCTGGTCATACCCGGAGCCCTGACAGAGGCTTCTGTAGTTAAGACTGTGACAGGGTCACTTTAAAGCCAGGCAGCCAAAAGGATACATCACACCAGTTGTCAGAGGATCGGGTTTCTTGCACCTCATCTGCCCTCCCTTCTTCATATATTGAGAAAAAAATGTGTTAATAGGGATCTAAGCAACCAGAATTCCTCATTTGGGTGTTAAGAAATCTTGGCTCATCATGAGCTATAAATCCATATTGTGAGCAGTGATTCTCAGCGGTGAGAGCACGCGGCTCAGACGTTAATTACCTCCAGAGCTCAGCGAGGGGAACCGGCCTAATGAGGCCTCTCTGTGCCGCGCCACGCATTTGTTCAGCACATGACTGTGAAGAGGAGTGGAACGTGGAAATCTCATGCTGGAGTCCGCTGTGAATGACGGTGTACTTTGTAAAGGAAGGTTTAAGTTCGACCTCAGCGCCGGGGAACTTGCCTGACCTGCATTGCGTCTAGCAATGGGTGGCCACAATTGGCTCCATATTTTCCTGTTCATGGTTGGGTGGAGTATTGTTGCAATATTTAGCCGTCTTATAGAAGGAAGATGACGACTGATCATAAAGACTTACCCTCGTCCAATCACAACTTACCTTCGTTCTATAAGAACTCTTAGTTCAACATTACATTAAGCTTTGGGAGAAAATACGAGAGCCGCCATTTGTGACCTCCTTGAGAACGTTGAGCCTCTGACCCGGAACAAACATGCAGATCGGAGTTCTGGCCGGAGACGAGTAAATTGGGGAGACTCTGCTCAGGGGTTCAATGAGGTTAAACTTGTCCTCAGATTACGCAAACTAGAATATTTACAGATTCTGAACAAGAAGATGCTTCAAACAAACCCTCATTCACCTCCGTATCCCAAGTGTTTTGAAGAAATATGTTGTCAAAGTTCACCCCCCCCCCCCAGGCCCTGCGTTTTCTCTGAGAGCAGGATCATGGCAGACTGTCGGCACTCCAATGTAAGCACACAGCGGGTGATTCTACACATGAATCTGACTTTAGAGTCTTTGTTATGATTTTTGAGAACCAATTACTTCACAGTACAAGCAGTTGCAGAGGCGAGTGAGATCTTTTTTTTAAAAGCACTTTTACTGCTTGTTAAAAATACGTCACAAATGTATTGCTGATAGGCTATCCCTAACATTGTCATCTCTGGAGTGAGAGCGGGGAGGGGGGGCTGTGTGAGAGTCACTTTGGGTGGGGGGCCCATGGAACACAGCTCACTTTGGGTGGGGGGCCCATGGAACACAGCTCACTTTGGGTGAGGGGCCCATGGAACACAGATCACTTTGGAGAGGTGGGGAGACCCATCCCAGCTCCCCATATCCCTCTTATGTGTAAGTCACCCTGTGCCTGTTAGGGGTACAGGGTGATCTGTCGTCATATTGGGGGGCTTTGTCCCAGACTTTGTAGACATGTTTAGGAGATAGGTGGGGGGGGGTGTGTGGATTGTTTGGTATCATGTGGTGCATCCCATTGTTCTATTGTGTGTCTGGGTTGGGAGCAAACTATTATGGGATGTATGTGTTTGTGTATTGGCTTGGTGGGGGATGTCTCCAGCAGCCCTCCCTCCTTATAGGACTGTCTGCTGGTGTGTGTCTTGTTACTAAATGTAGATTGCCCCACCCTGTGTCATTATGCAGGGAGGGGGGATTGCCCCGCCCTGTGTCATTATGCAGGGAGGGGGGATTGCCCCGCCCTGTGTCATTATGCAGGGAGGGGGGATTGTCCCCTAAGTGTATATATCTTGTATCTGTGTTCAAATAAAGAGTTCCATGTTCGGACAGATTGGTGTCGTCTAGTCTTGTATGGTCAGCGGTGGTGTCAGTGGTCGGTGTTCGGACCGATTGGTGTTGTCTAGTCCTGTATGGTCAGCAGTGGTGTCAGTGGTCGGTGTTCGGACAGATTGGTGTTGTCTAGTCCTGTATGGTCTCTGTGGTGTCAGTGGTCGGTGTTCAGACAGATTGGTGTCGTCTAGTCTTGTATGGTCTCTGTGGTGTCAGTGGTCGGTGTTCGGACAGATTGGTGTCGTCTAGTCTTGTATGGTCTCTGTGGTGTCAGTGGTCGGTGTTCGGACAGATTGGTGTCGTCTAGTCTTGTATGGTCTCTGTGGTGTCAGTGGTCGGTGTTCGGACAGATTGGTGTTGTCTAGTCTTGTATGGTCTCTGTGGTGTCAGTGGTCGGTGTTCGGACAGATTGGTGTCGTCTAGTCCTGTATGGTCTCTGTGGTGTCAGTGGTCGGTGTTCGGACAGATTGGTGTCGTCTAGTCCTGTATAGTCAGCGGTGGTGTCAGTGGTCGGTGTTTGGACGGGGAAGCGGGAGTCTAACGGAAGTACCCAAGCTCAGTCTGGGGCCGGTTCTGTTACACCTAGCAACAAGCACAAATAATTTCTAGGGCACATATGTGCTGTCCCTCCAGAAATTACCTCAATGCACCGGACTAGTGCAGCACATTGGGGGGATTTACTAAAACTGGAGCACTCAGAATCTGGTGCCGCTCTGCATGGCAGCCAATCAGCTTCTTCCTTCAGCTTGTTCCATGTAGCTTTGACAATAAAACCTGGAAGCTGATTGGTTTCTATGCAGAGCTGCACCAGATTTTGCACTCTCCAGTTTTGGGCGGACCTTCTCTGTCATCATCCTTGTATGAGGACTAGGTTCCAGAAAGATGTAATCTGCCCCATTCACACATCATTTGCCCCCCTACAAAGCATTGGGCTGATCTCATCTGACATCATCATTCCTTGTATTACAGGAGGTATAGGCTCTGGAGAAAGACAATCTGCCCCATACACACATCATTTGCCCCCCTACAAAGCATTGGGCCGATCTCATCTGACTTCATCCTTCCTTGTATTACAGGAGGTATAGGTTCCAGGGAGATGTAATCTGCCCCATTCACACATCATTTGCCCCCCTACAAAACATGGTCACACCTCATCCGGAATAAGCAGTTCAATTTGAGGTTCCAGTTCACAAAAGAGGTTTTCCCTCCTCATATGGAAAGGCTTCTTCGCAGTAAGAGCTGTGAAAATGTGTCATAGGCTCCTTGGTAGCGGATTCCTACCAACTTTGACTATTGCTTCAAAACTTTCCGGATGGGTTTCTTAGTGTACAGAACAGAACCGGCTGATATTTGCTGGCATTCCCACCATAGACTGATGGACCAGAGTATTTGGTGGTCTAAGGGGATCAGGAAGATGTTTTACCTATTGGAATGAATTACATGGCACTTCATGAGGGATTTTCACCTTCCTCTGGATCTGCTCTGGGTTCAGGGTCTGGAGGATGCGGATTCGTAACACTTTCCTGGTTGTGGTTGGACTATCTATGTGCAGAGACTCCCTACCTCTGTGGAACCTTCACAGGATGGACAGTCACGTAGCTGAACATGGAGTGACCTGCAGAGCCCGGTATTAATGTGAACACTCCATGAAGAATTCCAGCAATGTTCAATATGAAATCTCTGGGGATTCTTCCGTGTCCTAAGTACATCCACATGTTGGGTACGCAGGGTGGAGGACAGTGCGGGTGACTCCATGTTGTCTCCAGCACTTCATTTTTCATCCAAGCTTTCACCGTCTTCCCTCCCGAAATCGGATCATTCCAGATTTCTGTCTACACTGCGGACAATGGCAGTTCTCAGACTTTCCATTTATAGAGCACTGTGGGAGATATTTCTAAAAAAAGAAAATCGGAATGAAGGTGAAGTGTTTCCAATGTGACAAATCGGATTCTTTGTTTCATTTTCCTCGAGGATAGAATAATTGGTCACTAAAATAAATTCCAGCGCTCCATTTGTACCCTCGTGTGGAATAGTGAGCATTTCTCGTGTCCAGGCAGCCAATTCACTTCGAATGCATTTTCTGGCCACACAAAGCAGAGAATTCCCATCTGTGCAATGCGGTGTGCCGACCGGCGAGTGACAATCTGTATACCGCGCGTGTCCCGGCACCATTTACAGCCAATAGGAACGCATTTCAGAACACATTTACTGAGAGGTGTGGGAAGGGGACTTATAGACTGGAATTGCACTTCTCCAGGAAGGATCTAGACCAGGGGTGACAAACTCAATTTAATCGTGGGCCACATCAACATTATGGTTGTCCTCCAAGGGCCGGTTATATCTGTAAGACTAGATGTCCAGAGCACCCCACCCCCCTTTACATCAGGAGTCAAGAGCCCCCCACCTTACCTTTCATCACAGTGCACCCCCTTTACCTTGTGCTGCTGCCTGGAAGAAGCTGAGAAGCAGAAAGTGTAGGATCTGGAGGACCAGAGGAGGGCTAAAGGAGGACCAGAGGAGGTCTGGAGGAGGCCTGGAGTCAGCTGCCAGAGTCTGCTGAATGCTGAGACGAGGGGTGCTGCAGCTGCACAGGGAGGCACAGGATCTGTAGTTATTTCCTCCTCTCTGCTGAGATGAGGGGGGCAGAGATGAGCCTCTCTGTGGCTGCATGGAGAAGCACAGGATCTGGCTGAAGAGTTCTGTCTTCCCCTCTACATGAAATGGCCTCACGGGCTGCATTCGGCCACACTTGATCTAGACCATAACTCAGAATGTATACATAGACTCTAAATCAGTCCTATAGTGTAGGTGGAAAGTCACCCTTGGGGCCATTAATATGGAGTTGTTCTCCCCCCTCACCCCCATGGGCAATTTATATTGTGTTTGTATTGCCCCTTTGCAGATTTTAATATACTCCACCCCTCTGGGAAGACTTTCCACAAAATCTTGGAGGGTGTCTGGGAATTTGTGAGGTCAGGTACTGATACTGGTTGAGAAGACCTGGTTCACATGTTGGGTACCAAAAATAAAAAAGTGGCTTACAGTCGGCGTTCCAATCCATCCCAATGGTGTTCATTAGGGTTGAGGTCAGGGCTCTGTACAGGACACTTAGACAAGCCATCCTAAAATCATGGTCATTAATATGGAGTCATCCGCTCCCCCCATGGTCATTAATATGGAGTCATCCGCTCCCCCCATGGTCATTAATATGGAGTCATCCGCTCCCCCCATGGTCATTAATATGGAGTCATCCGCTCCCCCCATGGTCATTAACATGGAGTCATCCGCTCCCCCCATGGTCATTAATATGCCGTTGCCCCTCTTTATGGCTATAATACCTTCCACTCTTCTGGGAAGTTCCAATTCATCCCAATGGTGATCAGTAGGCTGAGGTCAGGTCTTGGTGTAGGACACTTGGGTTCCTCCACACATCACAACAATATGAGCTTGTTGGACTTCCCATACCAAGGTGAAATATGGAATTGCCCCCTTTGTGACTATAACATTCTCCACTCTTCTGGGAAGACTATCCACAAGATTTTGGAGTGTCTGTGGGTATTTGTACCATTTATGAGGTCAGGTACTGATGAGATGTTGGGTGAGAAGGCCTGGATCATCATCAGCATATCAATTCATCCCAAGGGTGTTCTGTAGGGTTGAGGCCAGGGCCAGGACACCAGAGTTCCTCCACACCAAACTGGTCATCCATGTCTTTATGGAGCTGGTGTTGTACGCAGGGGACAGTCATGGGGGAACAGAAAAGGGTCTTCACCAAACTGGTCATCCATGTGTTTATGGAGCTGGCTTTGTACACGGGGGACAGTCATGGGGGAACAGAAAAGGGTCTTCACCAAACTGGTCATCCATGTCCTATGGAGCTGGCTTTGTACACGGGGGACAGTCATGGGGGAACAGAAAAGGGTCTTCACCAAACTGGTCATCCATGTCCTATGGAGCTGGCTTTGTACACGGGGGACAGTCATGGGGGAACAGAAAAGGGTCTTCACCAAACTGGTCATCCATGTATTTATGGAGCTGGCTTTGTACACGGGGGACAGTCATGGGGGGAACAGAAAAGGGTCTTCACCAAACTGGTCATCCATGTCTTTATGGAGCTGGCTTTGTACACGGGGGACAGTCATGGGGGAACAGGAAAGGGTCTTCACCAAACTGGTCATCCATGTCTTTATGGAGCTGGCTTTGTACACAGGGGACAGTCATGGGGGACAGAAAAGGGTCTTCACCAAACTGGTCATCCATGTCTTTATGGAGCTGGCTTTGTACACAGGGGACAGTCATGAGGGGACAGAAAAGGGTCTTCACCAAACTGGTCATCCATGTCTTTATGGAGCTGGCTTTGTACACAGGGGCACAGTCATGGGGGGAACAGAAAAGGGTCTTCACCAAACTGGTCATCCATGTCTTTATGGAGCCGGCTTTGTACACGGGGGACAGTCATGGGGGTAACAGAAAAGGGTCTTCACCAAACTGGTCATCCATGTCCTATGGAGCCGGCTTTGTACACGGGGGACAGTCATGGGGGAACAGAAAAGGGTGTTCACCAAACTGGTCATCCATGTCTTTATGGAGCCGGCTTTGTACACAGGGGACAGTCATGGGGGAACAGAAAAGGGTCTTCACCAAACTTACCACAAGGCTGGAAGAGCACAATTGTCTCCAATGTCTTTGTATGATGGAGGATCTCCGGGACCCGTCACTGGAGACACCTGATCATCATCATTTAGCTATTTATTGTATATAGTTCAATAATGTTTATTCCGAATAGCAAATTTGGACCGGCACTGGGTGGGAGGTTCCAACTAGGCAATTGCCCAGGGACCCATTCAGCAGTATAAAGGCAGATATAATCCTGTGCATCATAGGGGCCCCCATTATTTGCCCAGTGCCACATTAGGCTCGGTTCACATCTGTGCGTGTGGTGCCGCTGCAAGACTTGCACAAATACCGGCAGCCTCAGCCACCCTCACAGAGAAATGCGGGACTTGCGGGCAGGTGCCATTCATAGTAATGGCATGCCGACAGCACTGGGAACCTTGGTTCCTGTGTAAGCTGCAACTTAAAAGTAGTGCAGAGACTTCTTTCCATTCAAATAAATGCACTCTCGTGCCCATGCAAATCGAGGCCCACACGGCTGCACAGGTGTGAACCTAGCCTTAGGTCAAAAAACCGTGATGCCCATAGTAGCATCTAATCATGGATCCTCCATAGACCATTGAGTCATAGATCTCCAATAGATCAGCCAATCATGGATCCTCCAGTCATAGATCTCCAATAGATCAGCCAATCATGGATCCTCCAGTCATAGATCTCCAATAGATCAGCCAATCAAGGATCATCTAATCATAGATCTCCAATAGATCAGCCAATCATGGATCCTCCATGGATCCTCCAGTCATAGATCTCCAATAGATCAGCCAATCAAGGATTATCTAATCATAGATCTCCAATAGATCAGCCAATCACGGATCCTCCACGGACCATCCAGTCATAGATCTTCAATAGATCAGCCAATCATGGATCCTCCAGTCATAGATCTCCAATAGATCAGCCAATCAAGATCAAGGATCATCTAATCATAGATCTCCAATAGATCAGCCAATCATGGATCCTCCAGTCATAGATCTCCAATAGATCAGCCAATCAAGGATCATCTAATCATAGATCTCCAATAGATCAGCCAATCATGGATCCTCCATGGATCATCCAGTCATAGATCTCCAATAGATCAGCCAATCATGGATCATCTAATCATAGATCTCCAATAGATCAGCCAATCATGGATCCTCCACGGACCATCCAGTCATAGATCTTCAATAGATCAGCCAATCATGGATCCTCCATGGACCATCCAGTCATAGATCTCCAATAGATCAGCCAATCATGGATCCTCCAGTCATAGATCTCCAATAGATCAGCCAATCAAGATCAAGGATCATCTAATCATAGATCTCCAATAGATCAGCCAATCATGGATCCTCCAGTCATAGATCTCCAATAGATCAGCCAATCAAGGATCATCTAATCATAGATCTCCAATAGATCAGCCAATCATGGATCCTCCATGGATCATCCAGTCATAGATCTCCAATAGATCAGCCAATCATGGATCATCTAATCATAGATCTCCAATAGATCAGCCAATCATGGATCCTCCACGGACCATCCAGTCATAGATCTTCAATAGATCAGCCAATCATGGATCCTCCATGGACCATCCAGTCATAGATCTCCAATAGATCAGCCAATCATGGATCATCTAATCATAGATCTGGATCCAATAGACCAGCCAATCATATTCCCCCCTAGATCATCGAATACACTAACTAATGTGAATCTCCTGCACCCCACGGACTCCAGAGAAGCCCAGGGACCAGGTTGGGTCCACGTTACCTGTACAGACAGAATACCCAGCAGACATTGCGGACGGTCGTCCTTTTATTCATACAACACTTTACAGTGAGAAACTCCCCCAACTAACAACTTAGAATAACATAAGATTTAAAACAGAAGAATAAAAAAACAACAAACAGTATACAGAGCAGAATTCAACCGAATCACAGCATACACGAGGAGAACGAGTGACGTTCGATATGATTGTGATCAACTGAAAGTAGAACTCTGAGCATAGCCAACGATGACATACGTGAGACAGTCCTTCCAGAGTATAACCAGAGACGCCCCTCCCCCCACACTTCTACCTTTTAATCCTGCCAGTAGATGAGTGATTTTTCCACTTCTAGTAACAATACTTCCTGTTCTGCAGTGAAATGGCACAACAGCGTTGTCACCCTGTGGATGGGGGAGTCTAAGATGTACATGTAGTTCTAAAAGGAAAAAGGGAAATAAAACCCAACTCCTGCATGGTGGAACCTTCCATCCATGGGTTCCTGACCCCTGAACGGTGGAACCTTCCTTCTATGGATTCCTGAACGGTGGAACCTGCCATCCACAGGTTCCTGACCCCTTAATGGTGGACCTTCCTTCTATGGATTCCTGAACGGTGGAACCTTCCATCCACGGGTTCCTGACCCCTGAACGGTGGAACCTTCCATCCACAGGTTCCTGACTCCTGAACGGTGGAACCTTCCTTCTATGGATTCCTGAACGGTGGAACCTGCCATCCACGGGTTCCTGACTCCTGAACGGTAGACCTTCCTTCTATGGGTTCCTGACCCCTGAACGGTGGACCTTCCTTCTATGGGTTCCTGACCCCTTAATGGTGGAACCTTCCTTCTATGGGTTCCTGACCCCTGAACGGTGGACCTTCCCTCTATGGGTTCCTGACCCCTGAACGGTGGACCTTCCCTCTATGGGTTCCTGACCCCTGAACGGTGGACCTTCCCTCTATGGGTTCCTGACCCCTGAACGGTGGACCTTCCTTCTATGGGTTCCTGACCCCTGAACGGTGGACCTTCCCTCTATGGGTTCCTGACCCCTGAACGGTGGAACCTTCCTTCTATTGGTTCCTGAATGGTGGAACATTCCTTCCACGGGTTCTTGCTTTGTACGGCGTTGGATTGGATTTATTGAGGACATCCACATAAATGTCATACAGCATCTAAATATAACTAACTAGAGTTCCCTTTTAATATCCTCCTTCTACACGTCATAGTCAGTCGTACAATCACTGTCTCTGCATTGGTCACATGACCTCTGCCAACAAGGGGAGTCAGTGGTCTGGTGGTCACTGATTTGCCAGCTGGGCATGAACAGAAAAGCACCAAGGCAGACATCACATGACCAATGCCTGAGCACTAATCACATGACTAGCACTGGATGGAATCCAAAGTAGAAAGACAGCAGAAATGTATTCGGGATTATACAGAAATCCTACAATACGGTCAGATGGACACATTCTCCACCAAGATTCCTTCCAAGGGCCAGCGCATCGCTCCATCCAAGGGCCGGTCACACCGCTCCATCCAAGGGCCGGTCACACCACTCCATTCAGGGGCCGGTCACACCGCTCCATCTAAGGGCCGGTCACAACTGTCCATCTAAGGGCCGGTCACACCGCTCCATCCAAGGGCTGGACACAACTGACCATCTAGGGGCCGGTCACACCGCTCCATCTAAGGGCCGGTCACACCGCTCCATCCAAGGGCTGGACACAACTGTCCATCTAAGGGCCAGTCACACCTCTCCATCTAAGGGCCGGTCACACCGCTCCATCCAAGGGCTGGACACAACTGACCATCTAGGGGCCGGTCACACCGCTCCATCTAAGGGCCGGTCACACCGCTCCATCTAAGGGCCGGTCACACCGCTCCATCTAAGGGCCGGTCACACCGCTCCATCTAAGGGCCGGTCACACCGCTCCATCTAAGGGCCGGTCACACCGCTCCATCTAAGGGCCGGTCACACCGCTCCATCTAAGGGCCGGTCACAACGCTCCATCTAAGGGCTGGACACAACTGTCCATCTAGGGGCCGGTCACACCTCTCCATCTAAGGGCCGGTCACACCTCTCCATCTAAGGGCCGGTCACACCTCTCCATCTAAGGGCCGGTCACACCTCTCCATCTAAGGGCCGGTCACACCTCTCCATCTAAGGGCCGGTCACACCTCTCCATCTAAGGGCCGGTCACACCGCTCCATCTAAGGGCCGGTCACACCGCTCCATCTAAGGGCCGGTCACACCGCTCCATCTAAGGGCCGGTCACACCGCTCCATCTAAGGGCCGGTCACACCGCTCCATCCAAGGGCCGGACACACCGCTCCATCCAAGGGCCGGACACACCGCTCCATCCAAGGGCCGGTCACACCGCTCCATCCAAGGGCCGGACACACCGCTCCATCCAAGGGCCGGTCACACCGCTCCATCTAAGGGCCGGTCACACCGCTCCATCTAAGGGCCGGTCACAACGCTCCATCTAAGGGCCGGTCACACCGCTCCATCCAAGGGCTGGACACAACTGTCCATCTAGGGGCCGGACACGACTGTCCATCTAGGGGCCGGACACGACTGTCCATCTAAGGGCCGATCACACCACTCCATCTAAGGGCCAGTCACATCTCTCCATCTAAGGTCCAGTCACACCGCTCCATCTAAGTGCTGGTCAAACTGCTCCATCTAAGTGCCGGTCACACCACTCCATCTAAGGGCCGATCACACCGCTCCATCTAAGGGCCGATCACACCACTCCATCTAAGGGCCGATCACACTGCTCCATCTAAGGGCCGGACGCCTTTCCATCTAAGGGCCGGTCACACCACTCCATCTTAGGGCTGGTCACACTGCTCCATCTAAGGGCCGGTCACACTGCTCCATCTAAGGGCTGGTCACACCACTCCATCCAAGGGCTGGTCATGCTGCTCCATCTAAGGGCCGGTCACACTGCTCCATCTAAGGGCTGGTCACACCACTCCATCCAAGGGCTGGTCATGCTGCTCCATCTAAGGGCCGGACGCCTTTCCATCTAAGGGCCGGTCACACTGCTCCATCTAAGGGCCGGACGCCTTTCCATCTAAGGGCCGGTCACACTCCTCCATCTAGGGGCCGGACGCCTTTCCATCTAAGGGCCGGATGCCTTTCCATCTAAGGGCCGGTCACACTGCTCCATCTAAGGGCCTGTCATAACCACTCCATCTGCGTTGATGAGTTTCTTTATCTTTTTGTTGCATTTATTTCTAAGGGGCCCCTCACAAGCTTCAACATACCAACACACGTGCCAACTCAGAGCACCACAGCACCCGTGTCCTCACATCTATGCCTAGAAGGGTTTGGTGTGTTTTTTACTTCATTGATGAGTGTTGGTGGCCCATTGGAGATGAAACGCAATACACATGGAGAGGTGTGAATCCAGACTAAGATGTACAAACTGGGAGTCTTGCTGAGAGTGACTCAACCAATGAACCACCACACTGTCTGAAAAAAAATCTGACCTTTAGAATATAACGGATCCAAAAGATGAAAATGTAATATTTCCATGATATGTACTAAGAAGGTTCACCCGATACATGGGCACTGGCATGTCTATGGCTGATGCTTCCTGCCCCAGGGGAGGTTGACTGGGATGAATTGGAGAAAAGTAAGGTGAAGTGTTGCTCCTTCAGTTACCAATCAGCAGGCCGCTATGGTGGATTGCTTTACTGCAGTCAATCAATGCTGTGCTGTCTGGCAGGGGTATCTGGATCACAAGGCTGACTGAACAGGCCTATAGATGTCTTGCTAGATCCTGTTGGATCTAGTAGTAGTCGGTCACATTCAGCTGGACCTTTTTATGTAATGTTTAAGACTTCTCTTATCTTCTCCAAATCACTTCTTCAGTCCTACTGAGTGTCTGGCTATGAAGGATCTCATAGATCCTGGATCACGGTATATCTAGTAGTAGGTGGTCTCATGGATCCAGGTCATGGTAGATCTAGTAGTAGTCTCATGGATCCAGGTCATGGTAGATCTAGTAGTAGTCTCATGGGTCTAGGTCATGGTACATCGAGTAGTAGGTGGTATCATGGATCCAGATCATGATAGATCTAGTAGTATAGGGTCTCATGGATCCAGGTCATGGTAGATCTAGTAGTAGGTGGTCTCATGGATCCAGATCATGATAGATCTAGTAGTATAGGGTCTCATGGATCCAGGTCATGGTAGATCTAGTAGTATGGGGTCTCATGGATCCGATCCAGGTCATGGTAGATATAGTAGTAGGTAGTCCCATGTATCCCGGTCATGGTAGATCTAGTAGTGGGTGGTCTCATGGATCCAGGTCATGTTAGATCGAGTAGTAGTCTCATGGATCGAGGTCATGGTAGATCTAGTAGTAGGTCGTCTCATGGATCCAGGTCATGGTAGAACTAGTAGTAGTCTCATGAATCTAGGTCATGGTAGATCTAGTAGTAGGTGGTATCATGGATCCAGGTCATGATAGATCTAGTAGTAGGTGGTCTCATGGATCCAGGTCATGGTAGATCTAGTAGTAGTCTCATGGATCTAGGTCATGGTAGATCTAGTAGTAGGTCGTCTCATGGATCCAGGTCATGGTAGAACTAGTAGTAGTCTCATGAATCTAGGTCATGGTAGATCTAGTAGTAGGTGGTATCATGGATCCAGGTCATGATAGATCTAGTAGTAGGTGGTCTCATGGATCCAGGTCATGGTAGATATAGTAGTAGGTAGTCCCATGTATCCCGGTCATGGTAGATCTAGTAGTGGGTGGTATCATGGATCCAGGTCATGGTAGATCTAGTAGTAGGTGGTCTCATGGATCCAGGTCATGGTAGATCTAGTAGTAGGTGGTCTCATGGATCCAGGTCATGGTAGATCTAGTAGTAGTCCCATGTTTCCCGGTCATGGCAGATCTAGTAGTAGTTGGACACATGGATCCAGGTCATGTATAAGGAGATATCAAAAAGTTTCAAGACTAGTTTTGTACCAAGCCAACACAAGGCAGAACAGGGCTGCACACACAGTCACAGGGAGCACTGACCTTCACAAGTCACTGTGCCAAAAGACACTGTCCTGTGTATATCAGAAGCTGTACAACTGGTGCTATTCTAACCACGTGCTTTACCATGGCTGCTATTTCTTCATGGACAGCATGTTAGAACAAACAGCAAGTGTGAAATTCTGTGTGAAACTGGGCAAAGAGACGTTTGACGTGATCCTGCAAGTTTACGGTGATGCTGCAAAGAGTCATGCTCACGCACGTGCGCTTCAAGAGCAGAACAACATCACTGGAAGACAACAAGATATCAGGAAGACCATCAACAAGCTTAACCCCTGAAAATGCCCTCTTCTCGAAGATCAAGCTCAAAGGCCGCCGTTTTGACATCACTGCGGAGATCCAGCATTTTGCCCAATTTCAGACAGAATTTCACCTTTGCTCTTTGTTCTAACTTGCTGTCCATGATGAAAGAGCAGATGTACATGGTAATGCACGTGGTCAGAATAGCCCCGGTTGCACAGCTCCCGATGTACACAAGACGATGTCTTTTGCAACACTAAAGGTTGGTGCTCCCTGTGACTGTGCATGCAGCCTTGTGCTGCCATCTCTTGGCATGTTACAAATCTAGTCTCCAAACTTTTTGATACCACCTTGTAGATCTAGTAGTAGTTGGTCACATGGATCCCGGTCATGGTAAATATAGCAGTAGGTGGTCTTATGGATCCAGGTCATGGTGTATCTAGTAGAAGGTGGTCTCGTGTATCCTGGTGATGGTGTATCTAGTAGTAGTTGGTCTCATGGATCCAGGTCATGGTAAATATAGCAGTAGGTGGTCTTATGGATCCAGGTCATGGTGTATCTAATAGTAGGTGGTCTCATGGATCCAGGTCATAGTAGATCTAGTAGAAGGTGGTCTCGTGTATCCTGGTGATGGTGTATCTAGTAGTAGGTGGTCTTGTGTATCCCGGTCATGGTGTATCTAATAGTAGGTGGTCTCATGTATCCCGGTCATGGTGTATCTAATAGTAGGTGGTCTCATGGATCCAGGTCATGGTAGATCTAGTAGTAGGTGGTTTCATATATCCAGGTCATGGTAGATCTAGTAGTAGATGGTCTCATAGATCCAGGTCATGGTGTATCTAGTAGAAGGTGGTCTCATGGATCTAGGTCATGGTAGATCTAGTAGTAGTTGGTCTCATGGATCCAAGTCATGGTGTATCTAGTAGTAGGTGGTCTCATGGATCCAGGTCATGGTGTATCTAATAGTAGGTGGTCTCATGGATCCAGGTCATGGTGTATCTAATAGTAGGTGGTCTCATGGATCCAGGTCACGGTAGATCTAGTAGTAGTTGGTCTCATGGATCCCGGTCATGGTAGATCTAGTAGTAGGTGGTTTCATATATCCAGGTCATGGTAGATCTAGTAGGAGTTGGTCTCATGGATCCTGGTCATTGTAGATCTAATAGTATGGGGTCTCATGGATCCAGGTCATGCTAGATCTAGTAGTAGGTGGTCTCATGGATCCTGGTCATTGTAGATCTAGTAGTAGGTGGTCTCATATATCCAGGTCATGGAAGATCGAGTAGTAGGTGGTTTCATGGATCCAGGTCATTGTAGATCTAATAGTATGGGGTCTCATGGATCCAGGTCATGGTAGATCTAATAGTAGGGGGTCTCATGGATCCAGGTCATGGTAGATCTAATAGTAGGGGGTCTCATGGATCCAGGTCATGGTAGATCTAGTAGTAGGTGGTCTCATGGATCCAGGTCATGGTAGATCTAATAGTATAGGGTCTCATGGATAAAGATCATGGTAGATCTAGTAGTAGGGGGTCTCATGGATCCAGGTCATGCTAGATCTAGTAGTAGTTGGTCATATTCAGCTGAACTTGTTTGGCAATGTTGATAACGTTTCATAGATTCTTCAGTTTCTGATGTGTCTTGAAGAAGTTACAAAACGTTTTCAACCTTATAGAGCAAGTTCAGCTGAATGTGACCGACTACTACTAGATCTACGGTGACCCGGATACATGAATCCGACTACTACTAGATCTACTGTGACCCGGATACATGAATCCGACTACTACTAGATCTACGGTGACCCGGATACATGAATCCGACTACTACTAGATCTACGGTGACCCGGATACATGAATCCGACTACTCCTAGATCTACGGTGACCCGGATACATGAATCCGACTACTCCTAGATCTACGGTGACCCGGATACATGAATCCGACTACTCCTAGATCTACGGTGACCCGGATACATGAATCCGACTACTACTAGATCTACGGTGACCCGGATACATGAATCCGACTACTATTAGATCTACGGTGACCCGGATACATGAATCCGACTACTATTAGATCTACGGTGACCCGGATACATGAATCCGACTACTACTAGATCTACTGTGACCCGGATACATGAATCCGACTACTACTAGATCTACTGTGACCCGGATACATGAATCCGACTACTACTAGATCTACTGTGACCCGGATACATGAATCCGACTACTACTAGATCTACGGTGACCCGGATACATGAATCAGACTACTACTAGATCTACGGTGACCCGGATACATGAATCCGACTACTCCTAGATATACGGTGACCCGGATACACGAATCCGACTACTACTAGATCTACGGTGACCCGGATACATGAATCTGACTACTCCTAGATCTACGGTGACCCGGATACATGAATCCGACTACTACTAGATGTACGGTGACCCGGACACATGAATCCGACTACTACTAGACATCCCATATATACACTTCAATCCTCTATTTAGCTCTCCAGCAGCTCTGCAATGAAGTCGAATAGAAATCTATTTTCAAAGCTGTGCCGACTCATTTGATCCCGTCAGGAATAGAGAGATGAAGGAGAGGAGACATCAGACGGCCCCGGCGGACGGAGCCCATCATAAAGAGGAGAACAGAGAGGAAGGTGTCTGATCACAGAGAAAACAAAGGATGAACATGCGGCCCATAGATGTCCTGTGATAGGTGACGTCCACAGACAATACTCCCGATGAGAAGATCAAAACGGAACAAATGAGAATTCTACCATCAATGCCATGAAAATAACTGGCTGGGACATGTATGGAGCCGTCTCCCCGCCATCACTATCACCTGTATTGGGGTGATCTGGGAACCCTATTCTGTCCACTCTGGAGGGATGTTCTCAGCTCCGCCCATTCTAGTACATTCCTACTAAGGTCACTAGGCGTGACAAAGATCCAATCCCGTGACTCTCTGCTGTCATTTTGCCCTTTTTACCCGCTCAAGGGTCAGGTGACCCAGGAGGATGATTGACACGTAGCACATGACCCAATCCAAAGGAGGAAAGGTGCACATCCGGGTGCCGGTCCTGAATGATGACCAGCGCACCGTCACCAGCGCACCGCCACCAGCGCACCGCCACCAGCGCACCGTCACCAGCGCACCGCCACCAGCGCACCGCCACCAGCGCACCGCCACCAGCACACCGCCACCAGCCACCAGCACACCGCCACCAGCCACCAGCACACCGCCACCAGCACACCGCCACCAGCCACCAGCACACCGCCACCAGCCACCAGCACACCGCCACCAGCACACCGCCACCAGCCACCAGCACACCGCCACCAGCGCACCGCCACCAGCCACCAGCACACCGCCACCAGCCACCAGCACACCGCCACCAGCACACCGCCACCAGCACACCGCCACCAGCCACCAGCACACCGCCACCAGCGCACCGCCACCAGCCACCAGCGCACCGCCACCAGCGCACCGGCACCAGCGCACCGCCACCAGCGCACCGCCACCAGCACACCGCCACCAGCACACCGCCACCAGCACACCGTCACCAGCACTGCAATTTCCTGAAAACACAAAGTAGTGCAGAACATACAGGAAATATTAATAATTAAATAACATGAAAAGAAATATGGCGGTGCAGATACTCTAAAAATGTGGCCATCCTGATGGGTGTTCTATAGAACCCGCCGAGCTCAGAATTCAGATTCTGCCATCAGATGAGGTAACAATATATATATAATGTCAGGAGACCAATGTGACACGCAGGAAAATGACAGAAGAAACCAACAAGAGGTCCATGGAGTCCGCCATTTGTATTTCTTGTAGATCCATGTTTGTCCCAGGCGCGTCTGAAGCCATTTACTGCCGACTGACTCACTACCTCTCAACTGTAAGTGGCTTCAAGCACGCCTGGGACAAACATGGATCTAAAATCAGACAAAAAAAAATAAATGAAAAAAAAAACACCACCACCCCCAAAAAAATACAAAAAAACCCAAAAAATAAAAGACAAAAAAAGGTCAGACTTGATGGACCGCTTCGTATTTTTTTCTGCCGCCATTATTCTATGTACAACGTTCTTCATTCCTCCATTATGATCACATGATAACTCTGCACCATTCACAGAGCTCCTCTACTGACACCACAGGGCAGGTCACATGAACAACGCTGCAGCACAGGTCATGTGATAACTCTGCACCATTCACAGAGCTCCTCTACTGACACCACGGGGCAGGTCACATGAACAACGCTGCGGCACAGGTCATGTGATCACATGATAACTCTGCACCATTCACAGAGCTCCTCTACTGACACCACGGGGCAGGTCACATGAACAACACTGCGGCACAGGTCATGTGATAACTCTGCACCATTCACAGAGCTCCTCTACTGACACCACGGGGCAGGTCACATGAACAACACTGCGGCACAGGTCATGTGATCACATGATAACTCTGCACCATTCACAGAGCTCCTCTACTGACACCACGGGGCAGGTCACATGAACAACGCTGCGGCACAGGTCATGTGATAACTCTGCACCATTCACAGAGCTCCTCTACTGACACCACGGGGCAGGTCACATGAACAACGCTGCAGCACAGGTCATGTGATCATGTGACCGGTGACTGGTCAGCAGATCCTCAGTGAGCATACCCAGCGTCATCTCTATGGTGAACACTCAGAATGGACGGATCAGCTTCTCTTCATGGAAAATAAAATACCGACATTAAGAAAACTAAAAAGAAATGTGAAATAACGAACGAAGAACACAGAAGTGACCATAGAGAGGTCCTGATTGTCTGCAGACCAGGAAAGACTCAACTTCCAATATTCTATAAAAAGAGAACGTCTACACCTAGAACATGACAAGATCACTCAGAGTTATCCAGTAAGAGGTGTCCTGTGGTAAAGAGGACCTGTCCCTTTATAACCATCACCTCCAGTACACAGTGCCTGGTCTGCCATGTCCTCGGGCAGGCTGAGGTCCGCCATGTCCTCGGGCAGGCTGAGGTACATTACCAAGGATAGTCCCTGGATTCAGGACCTGGATGGAATATAAGATTGGACTATCATCAATGCCGATAATTGAAAAGCCTCCAGAACCGAGGAGACCACCAAGACACAAACCCCAGGTTCTGTGTACAAAAAAAAGAGGACCTGTCCCTTTATTACCATCACCTCCAGTACACACAGTGCCTGGTACGCCATGTCCTCGGGCAGGCTGAGGTACATCACTAAGGATAGTTCCTGGATTCAGGACCTGGATGAAATATAAGATTGGACTATCATCAATCCTGGAAAGCCTCCAGAACTGAGGAGACCTCAAAGACCACAACACCCCAGGTTCTGTGTACAAAAAAAGAGGACCTGTCCCTTTATTACCATCACGTCCAGTACACACAGTGCCTGGTATGCCATGTCCTCGGGCAGGCTGAGGTCCGCCATGTCCTCGGGCAGGCTGAGGTACACTGGCAAGGATAGTCCCTGGACTCTGGATAAAATATATGATTGGACCATCCTCTATGGCTATCCTGGGTTTTGAACAGATGAGGCCACAAAGACCCACAACACCCCAGGCTCTGCGTGCAAAAAAAGAGGACCTGTCCCTTTATAACCATCACCTCCACTACACAGTGCCTGGTATGCCATGTCCTTGGGCAGGTTGAGGTCCGCCATGTCCTCGGGCAGGCTGAGGTACACTGCTAAGGATAGTCCTTAGACTAGGATGGAATATATGATTGGTCCATCCTCTACGACTACCCTGGTTATTGAACAGATGAGGCCACAAAGACCCACAACACCCCGGACTTTGTGTACAAAGTTAGACATCCCCTTTAACTTGCTCCTATGTACAGCATACATTCAATGATATGTCTGACGTCTATATGTGAAATTGGTGCGAACTTCTCTTCAGAAGAGTGCAAATCGTTCGATAGAAAATAAAACGGTGAAATATAGGAGGACAATAGACCTTCACTTCCGGAAGCTGTGCTGGTCCCATCATGGTGGGACTCGTGTACATGAGAGGGACTAAGCTTGCTTTACATGCAAAATGTCTCACTGGTTATAAACTTGCATACAAGTTTCACTCTTTCAGCTGCAACTTGCATCAAGATGTCTCCTGAAACTGCTTTATAGTGTATCGAGGTCTCTTGATGACCATTTCCAGATTACCGACCATCTCTGAGAGACTGTACTGTAATTGGGTGGTTTCGCTGCTTGCTGGCTGACTGCCAATCGCAATACAGTAAGGAGGTCTTTCAAATATACCGGTTTCAAGAGACAACTTAAGTCAGATGCTACTGCAATTCATAGATGGGCACTGTAATCCTTAAGGGGAGGTCACCCCCACTGCACCAGAAGGCTCCTGATTGGAGGATTGTCTGCCCACAGCAGCTCTGACCTTGACTGGGATTAGGAGATAAAGACGTCATTGAGTATCTGCTGCAGTGTGTGGCAGGTATGATTGTTAGAACCGGAGAGCCCCTTAAAGACTCCAGCCCTGCACTATGCCCTTTTACTGGCTGAACTTTGCCTCTTGGCGTGATATTGATGACACGCCAGCTCCATCAGCTCAAGTCCCCCAGATATCTTCTCCTGGAGGACATAGAAGACAATCATGGTTAGTGCATACCATCGGGCAAAGCTGTACATGTAGATGGAGAAGAAGGACGCCGCGGTGAAGGCGGTCCAGTACAGCAGGGACGCAAACTTAATTAAATGAACCCGCAATTCCGATTTGCAGGGAGGAATTTTACTGCGTCCAGTGAGGTCAAAGTATCTCTCCCCTTGGTAGAAGGCACGCAGCCGCTCCTCCTTCTCCTTCCAGCGCTCCTGGCACCAGCGCTGGAGATCCTCTTTGTGAACGGGCAGGCTATCGATGGGGTATCTGCGGACGTGGAAATGGATTTCCCGAGGAAAGTTGCCACTGAGAATGTGTTTCTCTGTTTGAGGAATGTTGCGAGGGTAGGCCACGGTGATGTCATGGATGGCGTCAAGGTTGTTGCCTAAAACACAGAAGGAAAAAAAAAGAAGAATTAATGATTGGGGTCACCGGTGTCATGTATCAGAAGTTACAGTCATGGCCAAAAATCATTGCCCCCCCCCCCCCCCAGCATTTCTGTCAGGTAACGCACCTCTTAGCCAAATATGACACATTTAATGCAAAACCCAAAAAACGGCCTGGACAGAATTATTGGCACCCTCCATGTAATATTTGGTAGCACGCCCCTTGGAAAAAATAACTGAAATCAATGTCTTCCTGGAACCATTAATGAGTTTCCTCCACCTCTGTCCTGGAATTGTGGAACGCTCTTCTTCCACCAACTGCTCCGGGTCCCTCAGATTGGAAGGTTCCTTTTCCCAACTGCTCTGGGTCCCTCAGATTGGAAGGTTCCGTTTCCCAACTGCTCCGGGTCTCTCAGATTGGAAGGTTCCGTTTCCCAACTGCTCCGGCTCTCTGAGATTGGAAGGTTCCTTTCCCAACTGCTCCGGGTACTCAGATTGGAAGGGTTCATTTCCCCGACTGCTGGTCTGAGATCTCTCCACAGAAGCTCTATGGGATGGAGATCTGGACTCATTCCTGGCCAGTTCAGTCCTCTCCAGCGCTTTGTCTGACACCATCTCTGGGGGCTTTGTGACGTGTGCTTTGGGTCATTGTCCTGCTGGAAGATCCATGACCTCTGATGGAGACCCAACTTTCTGACACCGGGTCCTACATTGCACCCCAGAATTTTTTGGTAGTCTTCAGATTTCATAATACAATGCACACGGCCAAGACATCCAGTGCCTGAAGCAGCAAAGCACCCCAAACCATCAGTGACCCACCACCATGTGTGACTGGAGGGACTGTGACCCCCCACCATGTGTGACTGGAGGGACTGTGACCCCCCCACCATGTGTGCCTGGAGGGACTGTGACCCCCCCACCATGTGTGCCTGGAGGGACTGTGACCCCCCCACCATGTGTGCCTGGAGGGACTGTGACCCCCCCCCCCCCCCACCATGTGTGACTGGAGAGCGTGGATTCTTCTCTGTAAAGGTCTCATTGCTTTTTCTGAAAACAGTAGAATGATGGAATTACCAAAAAGCTGCCATTTTGTTCTGTCTGTCCCCAGAACATCTCCCAGAAGGATTTTGGCAAACTCCAATCTGGCTTCCAATCTGTTTCTATATCAACAGTGGGGTCCTCCTGGGTCTCCTCCCATATTTCTGTATCAGCGGTGGGGTCCTCCTGGGTCTTCTCCCATATTTCTGTGTCAGCGGTGGGGTCCTCCTGGGTCTCCTCCCATATTTCTGTGTCAGCGGTGGGGTCCTCCTGGGTCTCCTCCCATATTTCTGTGTCAGCAGTGGGGTCCTCCTGGGTCTCCTCCCATATTTCTGTGTCAGCGGTGGGGTCCTCCTGGGTCTCCTCCCATATTTCTGTGTCAGCGGTGGGGTCCTCCTGGGTCTTCTCCCATATTTCTGTGTCAGCGGTGGGGTCCTCCTGGGTCTCCTCCCATATTTCTGTGTCAGCGGTGGGGTCCTCCTGGGTCTCCTCCCATATTTCTGTGTCAGCGGTGGGGTCCTCCTGGGTCTCCTCCCATATTTCTGTGTCAGCGGTGGGGTCCTCCTGGGTCTCCTCCCATATTTCTGTATCAGCGGTGGGGTCCTCCTGGGTCTCCTCCCATATTTCTGTATCAGCGGTGGGGTCCTCCTGGGTCTCCTCCCATATTTCTGTGTCAGCGGTGGGGTCCTCCTGGGTCTCCTCCCATATTTCTGTGTCAGCGGTGGGGTCCTCCTGGGTCTCCTCCCATATTTCTGTGTCAGCGGTGGGGTCCTCCTGGGTCTCCTCCCATATTTCTGAGTCAGCGGTGGGGTCCTCCTGGGTCTCCTCCCATATTTCTGTGTCAGCAGTGGGGTCCTCCTGGGTCTCCTCCCATAGTGCCCCTTTTCATTCAGATGGTGACGTATAGTGGGAGGTGACACAGTTGTACCCGGGGCCTGAAGGTTGGCTTGGATTTGCTGAGCGAGGTTCTTTGGCCACCATTCCAACAATCACTTAGGTGCAATCTTTGATCAGTTCTCCTCTTTCGTCCACGTTCAGGGAGATCAGCTATAGTGTCATGGGCTGGAAACTTCTTGACAATGTTGCACACAGTGGCCACAGGAACATTAAGATCTGTTAATTGATACGGGGGAGTTTAATGACAGATTTCAGGAGCGTCACAAACTTGGAATGCAATTATTTCTTACAATTTTGAGAAGGTGCCAATAATTTTGTCCGGTCCATGTTTGGGGTTTGGCGTGGAATGGGTCAGATTTGGATTTTTGTTTCTCCACTTTTTCGTGTCGCCGATACAAACCAAAGAAATAAACCTGACAATGCCGAAACATTTGTCACTGCAACGATTTTCTGGGTGAAGGGTGTTATCGGACAGAAATGCTGGGGGAGGGGGGGCAAGATTGTTGGCCATGACTGTACATATGGCAGCGAGAGAGAAATAAGACATAAGGTTCCTCCTAAATAAATGTGTCCCAGACACGGCCAATTCCAGAGTGTGGGGACAACGTGTACAATCCGGGGAATTCCACAACCCCCCCCCCCCCCCGGGACATAATGTTACCGTCACAAACGCATTTCACAATGATCATCGCAACCAGAGATATGGACAGCTAAGCAGACTTCTCCAGTAGGCCCCGCCCCTGCTTATCTTCCTAAGCTTCCCCATTGGACTAACTGTGTGCTGATCAGCAGGATGGCTGGAGAGGCAGGAAGGGTTAGACTCAAGCCTGGCTTTCACGGGAAGGGTTAGACTCAAGCCTGGCTTTCACGGGAAGGGTTAGACTCAAGCCTGGCTTTCACGGGAAGGGTTAGACTCAAGCCTGGCTTTCACGGGAAGGGTTAGACTCAAGCCTGGCTTTCACGGGAAGGGTTAGACTCAAGCCTGGCTTTCACGGGAAGGGTTAGACTCAAGCCTGGCTTTCACGGGAAGGGTTAGACTCAAGCCTGGCTTTCACGGGAAGGGTTAGACTCAAGCCTGGCTTTCACAGGAAGGGTTAGACTCAAGCCTGGCTTTCACAGGAAGGGTTGAGGTAAGCTCATAACTTTAGCTGTCTCCAAATGAATTGGAAATTACTTCCGACTTTACCGTTGAAGCCAAACTTTGGGCATTTTTATCGGGGCCCCATCAAGTGTTTAAAACTAAAAGTAAGCTCTAGCTGCAATACTCACCTCCTCTCCAGAGCATTCCGCTGATTGATATCCTCAGCCTTGGGTTAGATGACACCTGGCATAATTCAAGCCAGAAAAATGAGAAAATCCTGGGGGCGCAGGGTGTCATGGACCCACCCCTGAGGGGGCATCACCACAGTATCCTGCAGAGAAAGGTGCTGACTTCAAATCAGAACCTCTCTAATTTAGGACCAGCCAATGCCGGAGAAGATCAGAAGAGAAGAAGGATTGTGTGACATACAATCAGCCTGAAGACAAGTATGGGGAGAAGTATGGGGACAAGTAAGGGGAGAAGTATGGGGACAAGTAAGGGGAGAAGGATGGGGACAAGTATGGGGAGAAGGATGGGGAGAAGGATGGGGACAAGTAAGGGGAGAAGGATGGAGACAAGTAAGGGGAGAAGGATGGGGACAAGTATGGGGAGAAGGATGGGGAGAAGAATGGGGAGAAGGATGGGGACAAGTATGGGGAGAAGGATGGGGAGAAGAATGGGGAGAAGGATGGGGACAAGTAAGGGGAGAAGGATGGAGACAAGTAAGGGGAGAAGGATGGGGACAAGTATGGGGAGAAGGATGGGGACAAGTATGGGGAGAAGGATGGGGACAAGTATAGGGACAAGTAAGGGGAGAAGGATGGGGAGAAGGATGGGGACAAGTAAGGGGAGAAGGATGGAGACAAGTAAGGGGAGAAGGATGGGGACAAGTATGGGGAGAAGGATGGGGACAAGTATAGGGACAAGTAAGGGGAGAAGGATGGTGACAAGTAAGGGGAGAAGGATGGGGACAAGTATAGGGACAAGTAAGGGGAGAAGGATGGGGACAAGTAAGGGGAGAAGGATGGAGACAAGTAAGGGGAGAAGGATGGGGACAAGTATGGGGAGAAGGATGGGGACAAGTATGGGGAGAAAGATGGGGACAAGTAAGGGGAGAAGGATGGGGACAAGTAAGGGGAGAAGGATGGGGACAAGTAAGGGGAGAAGGATGGGGACAAGTATGGAGAGAAGGATGGGGACAAGTATGGGGAGAAGGATGGGGACAAGTATGGAGAGAAGGATGGGGACAAGAATGGGGAGAAGGATGGGGACAAGAATGGGGAGAAGGATGGGGACAAGTAAGGGGAGAAGGATGGGGACAAGTAAGGGGAGAAGGATGGGGACAAGTAAGGGGAGAAGGATGGGGACAAATAAGGGGAGAAGGATGGGGACAAATAAGGGGAGAAGGATGGGGACAAATAAGGGGAGAAGGATGGGGACAAATAAGGGGAGAAGGATGGGGACAAGTAAGGGGACAATTAAGGGGAGAAGGATGAGGACAAGTAAGGGGAGAAGGATGGGGACAAGTAAGGGGAGAAGGATGGGGACAAGTAAGGGGAGAAGTACGGGGACAAGGATGGGGACAAGTAAGGGGACAAGTATGGGGAGAAGTATGGAGAGAAGGATGGGGAGAAGGATGGGGACAAGTACGGGGACAAGTATGGGAACAAGTATGGGGACAAGTATGGGGACAAGTAAGGGGAGAAGGATGGGGAGAAGGATGGGGACAAGTATGGAGACAAGTATATGGGGACAAGTATGGGGAGAAGGATGGGGACAAGTAAGGGGAGAAGGATGGGGGGAAGGATGGGGACAAGTATGGAGACAAGTATATGGGGACAAGTATGGGGAGAACGATGGGGACAAGTAAGGGGAGAAGGATGGGGAGAAGGATGGGGACAAGTAAGGGGAGAAGGATGGGGACAAGTAAGGGGAGAAGAATGGGGAGAAGTATGGGGAGAAGGATGGGGACAAGTATGGGGAGAAGGATGGGGACAAGTATGGGGAGAAGGATGGGGACAAGTATGGGGAGAAGGATGGGGACAAGTATGGGGAGAAGGATGGGGACAAGTATGGGGACAAGTATGGGGAGAAGGATGGGGACAAGTATGGGGAGAAGGATGGGGACAAGTATGGGGAGAAGGATGGGGACAAGTATGGGGACCAGCCCGGAGTTCGTAGTTGGGTTTAGGAATACTAAACAAAATATTTGCTGTCCTTCAAAATTTAAATAAAAAAAGAAATCAGCAATTGTAACAAAATGTGTCCCATTGCTGTCCCCGCACTCATTTAGAATGTCACCCCAATGCTGCAGCACGCCATGAGGCACATGCCATGTGCTGGGTACACTGTATTACAAAAATGGTGCAGAAAAGTCCACCTCAAGACTCGCCCCTCCTTTGTATGGAGAACCTGGGTGCCGGCACTGCAGTCCATCTCCTCTGGCCGTATTTATTCCAAAATGACGGCAATGCCTCCACCTGGGAAGCAGCCTTTCCCGACGCGTTTCACCACTCCTGGCATACTCACAAGAACAGTGGAAGTCCCTGTTGTGTGTTGGTGCCTAATATCAAAGTGAAAGGCCTGTCTCGGCAGGATGCACAGGCAGTATGCACTCCCATGAAGTGGATCAGGGAAAAGGGTCCTAATACATGTGCTGCAAGTGGTGGCCCTGCACTGAAGTGGATGGTGGTTGGAGAGACCAAGGAATGCCTGAAAGCCAGCCAGGGGACCCGACTTACGAAATGCAGGACTGTCACCTCCTTGCCCCCAGCCTGTTGACTGGACAGTAAAGAAGCAGCAGACTGATGAGGTCATATTTCTTCTCACCCTCAGCATGACCCTCATCTGCAGCCTGATTGGCTCCTGGTGCTGAATATGGACACGGCTCCATTCACTGGTAAACCAAAAGTGTTGGGTATCATCCAAGTGTTTGTGAAGGTTTTTTTTTTTTCTAATAACAAACATTTTATACTTGCCTGCTCTGTAATGGTTTTGCACAGAGTGGCCCCAATCCTCTTCTTCTGGGGTCCCCATGCAGGTGCTCCAAGCTCCTCCTCTTCTCTGTGTGCTACCATAGGAAGCTGCTTCCTATGGGGGTGAACCTGCGGGCTCGATCCTGAGCTGGGCTGTGTGCATCTATAGACACACACAGTTGGCTCAGCCCAACCCACCACTCTGCTCACAGTATGTGATTGACAGCAGCTGAAACCAATGGCTCCCATTGCTGCCTCTGTGAGTAGAGAGAGAGGAGAGAGCTGCTAAAGGCGGGCACAGTGCTGGATTGATATAGGGGGTGGGGGGCGATAGAAACACTGGGACATTCCCGGGGACCACCTTAACTCACGGATATCAGAACTCAGTAAAGAAAGCCGACACGGCTCCGGATCAGAAGCCAAGCCAGAGGCATCATCTCTAGATTATTACAGTCAGCCGCGTTCCGTTCCGCAGAGTCGATGAATATGCAGCACACGCCGCGCCATCGCAGCAGCATTTCCACACGCACGCAGCTTCCCAGGACAGGAATGAGAGCAGATTCGAAATCAGGGAGCCGTAATAAAGCGAATAACCCGCCATCGAGCTCCACCGATCAGAGGAACGTTCCAAGAGCGCAACAAAAGCCACATTTCAGAGGCAAAACTAATTTCCTGGAAAAATGAAATTGTACAGCTGCTGCTGGGGGGTTATAAACAGAAGGCCTTGCGTACGACGCATTCCGGAGACGCTGGAACTCATTGCTGCTCTGTGATCGCTCCAACAACGATCGTTCTTCTAGATTAGTGTTCGAAGGGGATAAATAGAATGTTTTGTTCATGAGAAATGAGCTCTGAACACAATATTGGTCGGAGAATTAGATACATTAGGAAGTTGAGAGCCGTGCCAGGATCAGCTGGTGGAGCTGAAGAACACGAGCTCGGCTGGAAAATATTGCATGGCGTTTTCTTGCCAGGTTGGACCCCCAGATAGACCTACCCGAGTACAGACCAATTATCAGAGCCCAGATTGGACCCCCAGATAGACCTACCCGATTACAGACCAATTACCAGGCCCAGGTTGGACCCCCAGACAGACATACCAGAGTACAGTCCTATTATCAGAGCCCAGGTTGGACCCCCAGATAGACCTACCCGAGTACAGACCAATTATCAGAGCCCAGGTTGGACCCCCAGACAGACATACCCGAGTACAGTCCTATTATCAGAGCCCAGGTTGGACCCCCAGACAGACATACCAGAGTACAGACCAATTACCAGGCCCAGGTTGGACCCCCAGACAGACATACCCGAGTACAGTCCTATTATCAGAGCCCAGGTTGGACCCCCAGACAGACATACCAGAGTACAGTCCTATTATCAGAGCCCAGGTTGGACCCCCAGACAGACATACCAGAGTACAGTCCTATTATCAGAGCCCAGGTTGGACCCCCAGATAGACCTACCAGAGTACAGTCCTATTATCAGAGCCCAGGCTGGACCCCCAGACAGACATACCCGAGTACAGTCCAATTATCAGAGCCCAGGTTGGACACCAGACAGACTTACCCGAGTACAGTCCTATTATCAGAGCCCAGGTTGGACTCCCGGACAGACATACCCGAGTACAGTCCAATTATCAGAGCCCAGGTTGGACCCCCAGATAGACATACCCGAGCACAGACCAATTATCAGAGCCCAGGTTGGACCGACAGACAGACATACCCGAGTACAGTCCTATTATCAGGGCTCAGGTTGGACCCCCAGACAGACATACCAGAGTACAGTCCTATTATCAGGGCTCAGGTTGGACCCCCAGACAGACATACCAGAGTACAGTCCTATTATCAGGGCTCAGGTTGGACCCCCAGACAGACATACCAGAGTACAGTCCTATTATCAGAGCCCAGGTTGGACCCCCAGACAGACATACCCGAGTACAGTCCTATTATCAGAGCCCAGGTTGGACACCAGACAGACATACCAGAGTACAGTCCTATTATCAGAGCCCAGGTTGGACCCCCAGACAGACATACCCGAGTACAGTCCTATTATCAGAGCCCAGGTTGGACCCCCAGACAGATATACCCGAGCACAGTCCTATTATCAGAGCCCAGGTTGGACCCCCAGATAGACATACCTGAGTACAGTCCAATTATCAGAGCCCAGGTTGGACCCCCAGACAGATATACCCGAGTACAGTCAAATTATCAGAGCCCAGGTTGGACCCCCAGACAGATCTACCCGAGCACAGTCCTATTATCAGAGCCCAGGTCAGAAGAAGTTTATCAGAAGTGGGGGAGACATTGGAATATGTGCAGTTTAGGGTCACAGCTGGTCACATCGAGGACAGGACTTACAAGTCCTGGTTAAGTGGTCATTCTCCATTCTTCGGAAAGTTTCTGAATATAATTTATCAGTTTTACAATTTTGAATTAACTGACTGAAAACCTTTTCCACATAAAAGACTCGCCAAATCTGAAGCAAGGAAAAGGACTGAACCTTAAGTTTAAGAGAAAGGGGTACATTGGGGTACACTGAGGTTTAGGGTCAGGCTTAGTAACTGAGCTAGAGGTTAGGCTGAGGGCAGGGAACATTTTATGAGTTGGGGTTGGGTTGAGGGCCGGGAACATTTTATGAGTTGGGGTTGGGTTGAGGGCCGGGAACATTTTAGGAGTTGGGTTGAGGGCCGGGAACATTTTAGGAGTTGGGGTTATGTTGAGGGCCGGGAACATTTTAGGAGTTGGGGTTGGGTTGAGGGCTGGGAACATTTTAGGAGTTGGGGTTGGGTTGAGGTCTGGGAACATTTTATAAGTTGGGGTTGGGCTGAGGGTCGGGAACATTTTATGAGTTGGGGTTGGGTTGAGGGCTGGGAACATTTTATGAGTTGGGGTTGGGTTGAGGGCTGGGAACATTTTAGGAGTTGGGGTTGGGTTGAGGGCTGGGAACATTTTAGGAGTTGGGGTTGGGTTGAGGGCTGGGAACATTTTAGGAGTTGGGGTTGGGTTGAGGGCTGGGAACATTTTAGGAGTTGGGGTTGGGTTGAGGGCTGGGAACATTTTAGGAGTTGGGGTTATGTTGAGGGTCGGGAACATTTTAGGAGTTGGGGTTGGGCTGAGGGCCGGGAACATTTTAGGAGTTGGGGTTGGGTTGAGGGCTGGGAACATTTTAGGAGTTGGGGTTGGGTTGAGGTGAAGGTATCTGAATTGTGTGATACATTGTGACCGAATGCTTCACCGTAAAATACTCATTGACAACGACAATATTCGCTTACACAACACAAGTGATCGGCCAGATTTCCAGGTGATGACATTTTTGCTCCAGCTCTTCTCACACCCAAAACAACGGCCATAGCGCTGACACCCGCAGGGATGCAGTAAGCAGGACAACCAGCTGCTCATGGACAATGCCATGAAGAAGACCAAACACCCGGCAGGACGTCTGTGTCCACTGACTGATTCTGAATGAACAATTTTCACGTTTGACTGGAGCTCAGCCTCGGTATCTGGCACCGTAATCACCAGCTGAGACCTTCTCCCCAACACATTCATTCTACATACATCAAAGCCGAGAGGAAGATGGCAGCCTTGGCCCAGACAAGACGTTCATTTCAGTTCCAGCCACTTCATTTGAGTTCTGTAGTCCAGGCGCTCGGCTCTGAACTGATTTGGTCACCTCAGCTGGACCACATCTGAGCGTTAGTGCCACCAAATTAGATTTCATGTTACTGGGCTCCGCTCATCACAGAGAAGGGCCCCAAAAAGCCAGCATCTGGGAATGAGAGCGACGTGGAAGTGTGGGGCATTATTGCCGCTGTGCAGGGCGACCGGTGACCACCTGAAATCTCTGTTATAGATGAGTGGAGACGGATAATTCCGGCCTCAACAGTCTACAATATACACGGTCATTATCCAATGTTCCAGGAACTTGTTCCATGAAATGCTTCGCTCTGCCGGTGCTCTGCCAATGCTCTGCTGTCTGCCGGTGCTCTGCCATCTGCCGGTGCTCTGCGATTCTCTGCCGGTGCTCTGCGATTCTCTGCCAATGCTCTGCTGTCTGCCGGTGCTCTGCCATCTGCCGGTGCTCTGCCAATGCTCTGCTGTCTGCCGGTGCTCTGCCATCTGCCGGTGCTCTGTCGATACTCTGTCAATGCTCGGCCGGTGCTCTGCCAATGCTCTGCTGTCTGCCGGTGCTCTGCCATCTGCCGGTGCTCTGCCATCTGCCGGTGCTCTGTCGATACTCTGTCAATGCTCTGCCGGTGCTCTGCGATTCTCTGCCGGTGCTCTGCGATTCTCTGCCGGTGCTCTCCGATTCTCTGCCGGTGCTCTCCGATTCTCTGCCGGTGCTCTGACAATGCTCTGCTGTCTGCCGGTGCTCTGCCAATGCTCTGCTGTCTGCCGGTGCTCTGACAATGCTCTGCCGGTGCTCTGCCGATGTTCTGCCGGTGCTCTGCCAATGCTCTGCACTCTCACATTTATCAGAGAGGGTCAGTCTATGGACCGCCATGTCCATCATCTGCCAGGAAGGAGAATGAACCATAGTAGATCATGTGACCGCTTTAGAGCGCAGGTCAGCAAAAAACACTGTCAACGAGGGGCCCCAGGGAGCATTGAAAAACCACAGAAAGTCAGTGTGGGGCCCCAAGGAGCAGTGAAAACCACAGTCAGTGGGGGGACCCAAGGAGCAGTGAAAACCACTGACTGTCAGCGAGGGGCCCCAGGGGGCAGTGAAAACCCCCGACAGTCAATAGGGGGCCCAAAAGAGCAAAGAAAACCATCGACAGTCAGCGAGGGGCCCCAGGGAGCAGTGAAAAAATGGCATTGGGAGTCAATGGCTCCTAGGACACTCAGATCTTAGGCTTCCAATAGGAGCTCTGGTAGTAGATCACAAGATTCCTCGTTATGTACATCTAAAGCAAAACGACATCATTTACTCCTTGTAGGGAGGATCCAGCAGAATACAGACTCCACCTCCATCTTCCTGTAGCACCAGATCACTGCAAGAGTGATCTATTGCTGGCTGATTATATCAATGATCTATTGCTGGATGATTCTACTAATGATCTATTGCTGGCTGATTCCATCAGTGATCTATTGCCGGATGATTCTATCAGTGATCTATTGCTGGCTGATTCCATCAGTGATCTATCGCCGGATGATTCTATCAGTGATCTATTGCCGGCTGATTCTATCAGTGATCTATTGCCGGCTGACTCGATCAGTGATCTATTGCCGGCTGATTCTACTAGTGATCTATTGCTGGATGATTCTACTAGTGATCTATTGCCGGCTGATTCCATCAGTGATCTATTGCTGGCTGATTCTATCAGTGATCTATCGCCGGCTGATTCTATCAGTGATCTATTGCCGGCTGATTCTATCAGTGATCTATCGCCGGCTGATTCTATCAGTGATCTATTGCCGGCTGACTCGATCAGTGATCTATTTCCGGCTGATTCTACTAGTGATCTATTGCTGGATGATTCTACTAGTGATCTATTGCCGGCTGATTCCATCAGTGATCTATTGCTGGCTGATTCTATCAGTGATCTATCGCCGGCTGATTCCATCAGTGATCTATTGACGGCTGATTCCATCAATTATCTATTTCCGGCTGATTCCATCAATTATCTATTGCCGGCTGATTCTATCAATGATCTATTGCTGGCTGATTCTATCAGTGATCTATTGCTGGCTGATTCTATCAGTGATCTATTGCTGGCTGATTCTATCAGTGATCTATTCATGGCTGATTCTATTAGTGATCTATTGCTGGCTGACTCTATTAGTGATCTATTGCCGGCTGACTCTATTAGTGACCTGTTTCTGGCTGATTTCTAAAGAAGTGATCTATTGCTGGCTGACTCTATTAGTGATCTATTGCTGGCTGATTCTATCAGTGATCTATTGCTGGCTGACTCTATTAGTGATCTATTGCTGGCTGATTCTATCAGTGATCTATTGCTGGCTGACTCTATTAGTGATCTATTGCTGGCTGATTCTATCAGTGATCTATTGCTGGCTGACTCTATTAGTGATCTATTGCTGGCTGATTCTATCAGTGATCTATTGCTGGCTGATTCTATTAGTGATCTATTGCTGGCTGATTTCTAAAGAAGTGATCTGTTTCTGCTCAGCTGCATTGAAGGTCCAGACCAGGTCTCCACCGATCACATCCGGACCTCCCATGGAGGGAACAAAGCAGAAATAAACGTCATGTTAGTGACGGCAAAGCTGTAAGTAAAGTTCTCTCCTGCTATGTAGCTCTGCAAGGGGAAGCTGCCGACCTTCTCTCTGAACGTTACCCCTTCCCCCCACATCTGTGATATCCTAGTCAGGACAGGCAGCGATAGAATGAAGCACCGCGGGGGAATCCTCCTCTTATTTCTGGTCAGAGTTCCTCTTTAGATGTCTTTCAGTGATATATTCTCCGTGTTTCTCGCTTCCCCGGGCGGGATCTGTGTAAGTATCAGACAGCCCAGCACCATCCAACCAGCTCCATTGTTCTGTGGCGGATAATAAAAACCCGCAACGAATGAAAGCCGCCATCACAAGCGTTTAGTGTCATCAAACAGCCTGGAGCCATCGTAAATATTCGTCCCGATAATTCTCCTCTCCTTCCACCATATACAGTCAGGACGCACACAAGGCCATCATCAGCCGGCTATATAATCGCTGCTGAGAGGCATAATATATCCTTCAATTGTACTTACCGCCATGTGTTCCATGAAAGCCGCAAACGTGGATTCGTGGGACCGAGCTTCTGCCATTATATCCAATGATGCCCATTAATAACCCCATTACTGTCACCGAACAGCCGGGTGTCACCGATCAGAGGACAAGTGACAAAAATAAAGAGGACACGTCATACCGCTCAACAGAGCTTCCTGATCTAATGGTTCCATGCCAGGAGCCATGTCACTATGATTGCTGTACAAACACACCCCATGCAGTCAGGAAACGAGAGGTAAACTATAGGGAGGAGGGCAACAGAGAACTGTACAGGGGCAGCGTGAGAAGAGAAGATACTGAGTGCAGAGAGGGAAGAAGTGACAACAGGACTGGAGGACACTGGGCACAGAGGAGGAGACCGGAGGACGCTGGGCACAGAGGAGGAGACCGGAGGACGCAGGGCACAGAGGAGGAGACCGGAGGACGCTGGGCACAGAGGAGGAGACCGGAGGACGCTGGGCACTGAGGAGGAGACCGGAGGACGCTGGGCACAGAGGAGGAGACCGGAGGACGCTGGGCACAGAGAAGGAGACCGGAGGACGCTGGGCACAGAGGAGGAGACCGGAGGACGCTGGGCACAGAGAAGGAGACCGGAGGACGCTGGGCACAGAGAAGGAGACCGGAGGACGCTGGGCACAGAGAAGGAGACCGGAGGACGCTGGGCACAGAGAAGGAGACCGGAGGACGCTGGGCACAGAGAAGGAGACCGGAGGACGCTGGGCACAGAGAAGGAGACCGGAGGACGCTGGGCACAGAGGAGGAGACCGAAGGACGCTGGGCACAGAGGAGGAGACCGAAGGACGCTGGGCACAGAGGAGGAGACCGAAGGACGCTGGGCACAGAGGAGGAGACCGAAGGACGCTGGGCACAGAGGAGGAGACCGGAGGACGCTGGGCATAGAGGAGGAGACCGGAGGACGCTGGGCACAGAGAAGGAGACCGGAGGACGCTGGGCACAGAGAAGGAGACCGGAGGACGCTGGGCACAGAGAAGGAGACCGGAGGACGCTGGGCACAGAGAAGGAGACCGGAGGACGCTGGGCACAGAGAAGGAGACCGGAGGACGCTGGGCACAGAGAAGGAGACCGAAGGACGCTGGGCACAGAGGAGGAGACCGAAGGACGCTGGGCACAGAGGAGGAGACCGAAGGACGCTGGGCACAGAGGAGGAGACCGGAGGACGCTGGGCACAGAGGAGGAGACCGGAGGACGCTGGGCACAGAGGAGGAGACCGAAGGACGCTGGGCACAGAGAAGGAGACCGGAGGACGCTGGGCACAGAGAAGGAGACCGGAGGACGCTGGGCACAGAGGAGGAGACCGAAGGACGCTGGGCACAGAGGAGGAGACCGAAGGACGCTGGGCACAGAGGAGGAGACCGAAGGACGCTGGGCACAGAGGAGGAGACCGGAGGACGCTGGGCACAGAGGAGGAGGCCGGAGGACGCTGGGCACAGAGGAGGAGACCGGAGGACGCTGGGCCCAGAGGAGGAGACCAGAGGACGCTGGGCACAGAGGAGGAGACCAGAGGACGCTGGGCACAGAGGAGGAGACCAGAGGACGCTGGGCACAGAGGAGGAGACCAGAGGACGCTGGGCACAGAGGAGGAGACCAGAGGACGCTGGGCACAGAGGAGGAGACCAGAGGACGCTGGGCACAGAGGAGGAGACCAGAGGACACTGGGCACAGAGAAGGAGACCGGAGGACACTGGGCACAGAGAAGGAGACCGGAGGACACTGGGCACAGAGAAGGAGACCGGAGGACGCTGGGCACAGAGGAGGAGACCGGAGGACGCTAGGCACAGAGGAGGAGACCAAAGGACGCTGGGCACAGAGGAGGAGACCGAAGGATGCTGGGCACAGAGGAGAAGACCGGAGGACGCTGGGCACAGAGGAGGAGACCAAAGGACGCTGGGCACAGAGGAGAAGACCGGAGGACGCTGGGCACAGAGGAGGAGACTGGAAGACGCTGGGCACAGAAGAGAAGACCGGAGGACGCTGGGCACAGAGGAGGAGACTGAAGGACGCTGGGCACAGAGGAGGAGACTGGAAGACGCTGGGCACAGAGGAGGAGACTGGAGGACGCTGGGCACAGAGGAGGAGACTGGAAGACGCTGGGCACAGAGGAGGAGACTGGAGGACGCTGGGCACAGAGGAGGAGACTGGAAGACGCTGGGCACAGAGGAGGAGACTGGAGGACGCTGGGCACAGAGGAGGAGACTGGAAGACGCTGGGCACAGAGGAGGAGGCAGAGACTGGAGTATTGTTCTATGGAACCTCTGGCTGCCGCATTCAGCATTGAGAGCAAACATAAGACGACCCGAATGTAGCCGGCCATACACTTCGTGATCTATTTCCGGCTGATTCCATCAATGATCTATTTCCGGCTGATTCCATCAATGATCTATTTCCGGCTGATTCCATCAATGATCTATTTCTGGCTGATTCCATCAATGATCTATTTCCGGCTGATTCCATCAATGATCTATTTCCGGCTGATTCCATCAGTGATCTATTTCTGGATGATTCCATCAATGATCTATTTCTGGCTGATTCCATCAGTGATCTATTTCTGGATGATTCCATCAGTGATCTATTTCTGGATGATTCCATCAATGATCTATTTCCGGCTGATTCCATCAGTGATCTATTTCTGGATGATTCCATCAATGATCTATTTCTGGATGATTCCATCAATGATCTATTTCTGGCTGATTCCATCAGTGATCTATTTCCGGCTGATTCTATTAGTGATCTATTTCTGGCTGATTCCATTAGTGATCTATTTCCGGCTGATTCCATCAATGATCTATTTCCGGCTGATTCCATCAATGATCTATTTCTGGCTGATTCCATCAGTGATCTATTTCCGGCTGATTCCATCAATGATCTATTTCCGGCTGATTCTATCAGTGATCTATTTCCGCCTGATTCTATTAGTGATCTATTTCCGGCTGATTCTATCAGTGATCTATTTCCGGCTGATTCTATCAGTGATCTATTTCTGGCTGATTCTATTAGTGATCTATTTCTGGCTGATTCTATTAGTGATCTATTTCTGGCTGATTCTATTAGTGATCTATTTCCGGCTGATTCTATCAGTGATCTATTTTCGGCTGATTCCATCAATGATCTATTTTCGGCTGATTCCATCAATGATCTATTTCCGGCTGATTCTATCAGTGATCTATTTCCGGCTGATTCCATCAATGATCTATTTCCGGCTGATTCTATCAGTGATCTATTTCTGGCTGATTCCATCAGTGATCTATTTCCGGCTGATTCCATCAATGATCTATTTCCGCCTGATTCTATTAGTGATCTATTTCCGGCTGATTCTATCAGTGATCTATTTCCGGCTGATTCTATCAGTGATCTATTTCTGGCTGATTCTATTAGTGATCTATTTCTGGCTGATTCTATTAGTGATCTATTTCTGGCTGATTCTATTAGTGATCTATTTCCGGCTGATTCTATCAGTGATCTATTTTCGGCTGATTCCATCAATGATCTATTTTCGGCTGATTCCATCAATGATCTATTTCCGGCTGATTCTATCAGTGATCTATTTCCGGCTGATTCCATCAATGATCTATTTCCGGCTGATTCTATCAGTGATCTATTTCCGGCTGATTCTATTAGTGATCTATTTCCGGCTGATTCTATCAGTGATCTATTTCCGCCTGATTCTATCAGTGATCTATTTCTGGCTGATTCTATCAGTGATCTATTTCCGGCTGATTCCATCAGTGATCTATTTCCGCCTGATTCTATCAGTGATCTATTTCCGGCTGATTCTATTAGTGATCTATTTCTGGCTGATTCTATTAGTGATCTATTTCTGGCTGATTCTATTAGTGATCTATTTCCGGCTGATTCTATCAGTGATCTATTTCCGGCTGATTCCATCAATGATCTATTTCCGGCTGATTCTATTAGTGATCTATTTCTGGCTGATTTAATAGTGACCTGTTTTGTTTTTTAGAAATAAATGTCATGTCGTTTGGAATGTTAGTGACGGCAAAGCTGTAAGTAAAGTTCTCTCCTGCTATGTAGCTCTGCAAGGGGAAGATGCCGACCTTCTCTCTGAACGTTACGCCCTCCCCCCACATCTGTGATATCCTAGTCAGGACACGCAGCGATAGAACGAAGCACCGCGGGGGAATCCTCTGGATTGAAGGTGAATTTTGCAGCAAACGTTGGTTTTATTTTATCTTTTAGGGCTCCTTCACATATGCAGCCAGGGAGGCGGTAACAATAGGCAGTTGAAAGGCAGTTTGACTCCGCCTTGAGCGCCCACCTTGAGGGCACACCAACGTCGCCCTGATGCATTTGGTGGCCAGTACTGCCGAATGCAACCCATTCAAGTGAATAGACGTGCCACATCCGCATGCAATGCAGCCAGTTGCGGAGCCGTCTTTCCAGGATTAAAACAGAAGGTAAAGAGGTGACATATCACCTCCCAGTCACCTGTCAACCTCCCTCTGAAAAGCAATCCACTGCAGAGGACTCGCCAAGGTCTGCTGCCAGTGTAAACAAGTCCCTATAGGTTTCCTGAGGGCAGAAAGAAAGAAATCTAACAGGATCCTCCACACTAAATGTGCCCTAAAGTATTCCGACAGCTTCATCTGCGGCTGTCAGACTACCGCAACCATGGCTGCATGTGATTGGACGGAATCACTGTTGTCAGACTACCGGAACCATGACTGCATGTGATTGGACGGAATCACTGTTGTCAGACTACCGCAACCATGACTGCATGTGATTGGACGGAATCACTGTTGTCAGACTACCGGAACCATGACTGCATGTGATTGGACGGAATCACTGTTGTCAGACTACCGGAACCATGACTGCATGTGATTGGACGGAATCACTGTTGTCAGACTACCGGAACCATGACTGCATGTGATTGGACGGAATCACTGTTGTCAGACTACCGGAACCATGACTGCATGTGATTGGATGGAATCACTGTTGTCAGACTACCGGAACCATGACTGCATGTGATTGGACGGAATCACTGTTGTCAGACTACCGGAACCATGGCTGCATGTGATTGGACGGAATCACTGTTGTCAGACTACCGGAACCATGACTGCATGTGATTGGACGGAATCACTGTTCAGCTGACAATTTTCCACCCAGATCCTTTGACAAGTCTGCTGAAAAATCTACTTTTTACTAAACAGGTGGTACTGATGGTGGCAACCATGGCTGGCAATGTCAGCGGTTCCCGTAGGAATCAGCCGAAATTCACGCTGTGTATGGTAGCCTTGAGCCCGGCCCAGATGATGCTTTGCAGGTAACCACCAATGTGAGCAGAAACTATAGTCACATGATTCACCATACTGGAAGTACCGGGAACTTTTCTTTGCTCCTCACAGTGAATAGGAAGAGGAGAGCCTATTATGTGCTGTAGATGGGTCAAGAATTAAGGAAAGACAGACTTTCACGTGAGTTGTCAGATCTTTAGGTGGACCTGATTGGAAGCTCCAGGCAGCTCCATGGGTGGGCAGCTGAATGTAAACGGACTTTCACGTGGGTTGTCAGTTCTTCAGGTGGATCTGATTGGAAGCTCCAGGCAGCTCCATGGGTGGGCAGCTGAATGTAAACGGACTTTCACGTGGGTTGTCAGTTCTTCAGGTGGATCTGATTGGAAGCTCCAGGCAGCTCCATGGGTGGGCAGCTGAATGTAAACTGACTTTCACGTGGGTTGTCAGATCTTCAGGTGGATCTGATTGGAAGCTCCAGGCAGCTCTATGGGTGGGCAGCTGAATGTAAACGGACTTTCACGTGGGTTGTCAGTTCTACAGGTGGATCTGATTGGAAGCTTCAGGCAGCTCCATGGGTGGGCAGCTGAATGTAAACGGACTTTCACGTGGGTTGTCAGTTCTACAGGTGGACCTGATTGGAAGCTTCAGGCAGCTCCATGGGTGGGCAGCTGAATGTAAACGGACTTTCACGTGGGTTGTCAGTTCTTCAGGTGGATCTGATTGGAAGCTCCAGGCAGCTCTATGGGTGGGCAGCTGAATGTAAACGGACTTTCACGTGGGTTGTCAGATCTTTAGGTGGACCTGATTGGAAGCTCCAGGCAGCTCCATGGGTGGGCAGCTGAATGTAAACTGACTTTCACGTGGGTTGTCAGATCTTCAGGTGGATCTGATTGGAAGCTCCAGGCAGCTCTATGGGTGGGCAGCTGAATGTAAACGGACTTTCACGTGGGTTGTCAGTTCTTCAGGTGGATCTGATTGGAAGCTCCAGGCAGCTTTATGGGTGGGCAGCTGAATGTAAACGGACTTTCACGTGGGTTGTCAGATCTTTAGGTGGACCTGATTGGAAGCTCCAGGCAGCTCTATGGGTGGGCAGCTGAATGTAAACGAACGTATATCCATTTCCATCCTCCTACCACTCAGACTGTTCAGATTCAGAAAACAAACAGAAAACGGCTGTTCTCCTCCATTTTCCAGACCTAAACGTGATGGATTGGAGGTAACCCGACGATCTGTTTACAGCTGGCCACTGATACAGCAATCACGGGTCTGGTGGCCTTCAAAATCTTGTGGAAAGAATTCCCAAAAGAGTAGAGGATGGGATAGTCACAGATGAGGGGTCAACCCCCAATAAATGCTCCTGGTTTGGGGATGGGACATCTGGAGGAAGCTGGGTAGAAGATGTCGGTGAGGGATGTCAAAACGTTGAGGGAAAGGTCAGCATGGCGGACCCTAGTTCTGCTTTAACGGAAGGGTCCAGGTACCTCGCAGGTTTCTCCAGCACAGGCACTTTATTTCTCGTTCTGTTGCAGAAATGGCCCCGGGCTCTCGGGGGACACACAGGCATTGTATATGCAGAATAGCATCAGCACAGGAGCCAATCACAGATTAGATTTCTCCTTGAGACAATCTGCTTTCTCTGCAGGTCCCTGGCTCCCGGGCTATTTATAGAAAACACAAATGGTTGGGGCCCCGGCCACTCTTGGCACTTATAGACTCCATTTACATCAATTGCCAAACGACTTAACAAAGCCAATTTTTCTTTTTTTTTTTACCTTCAGATCCGCTGAGTTGCTGCTTTGAAGATTCGCCTGTAATTTCCTTCAGCGTCGGTGGGCCAGAAGGTCTCACCGTCTACAAACGGCAGGCTGAAAATTACAGGTTTTTTTTTTTTCTTTTTTTGCTGTTTAACAGAAATTCCATTACAGCCCGACTCTTCTTCCCAGCGATGGTCTCCGAGGGGAGAAGCGGACCCTCGCAGCATTGACATCAGTAGAGCGCCTTCACAATTCCAGTCACGTAGGCCGTGGAGGACTTGCGTCAGCTGAAGATGAGCACCTTGATTAATGCTGCCTGGTGGCAGTGCGGCAATGAAGCCTCCAACGTTTGCAGCCTCCATGATGATCTTTCAAGGGATTTTGCTGAGGCAGCAGATCTTCAGGAAGACATATTTCTGTGTATCAGGTGTTCCAGGTATGTACTTCACCATTGCAGAGGCCTCAGATGAGGGCTGTCAACTGTCGATTTAGAGACCCGCTGTGCAAGATTTGCATTTATATTGGCAATGTAAGCCTGACACCATAAAAATGAAGAACAAAAAAATCACAAATCACATAGACACCCAACTAGAAGGCCAAAGGTTTGTGAATCCTGACCAGCATACCGACACAGAGCCTTTCAAAAGTATTCATACCCCTTGCACCCTCCCACATTTTGCCATGTTACAACCAAAAACATAAATCTCTATTATGCGGGGCTATTACATTCTCCACTCTCCTAGGAAGGCTTTCCACAAGATTTTGGATGGTGTTGGAATTTGTGAGGCCAGGTACTGATATTGGAGTCAAGATGTAAGAAAAGCTTAAAAAGGAGCAAAGATACGTTTGTAGAATAATCTGAGGCCAAATATTCAGCTTCTTCCAGAAGCCCAGTCCTGTTCTTCACTTCTCTGGCCTCGCAGCAATGTACGATAATCCGATAAACTGCAGCGCACTGGTCCAGGAGCTGGCGATCCCCCGCATGGCAGAACACAGACACGGGCAACAGATGCACTCTTAGTACAAGAACGCACCGCATACTGTCAACTGGCCCTTTACCTGTATATAAAGCCTCTTAGTTTTGGGTGGAGTCGGGAAGGGATAGGCTTTGGCTATACATGCACTCTTCTTGGCTGCAGGGTTATGTCTTCATTATGAAGCCATTTAGCCTCTGTGTCTCATATCCTGCGAGGATTCTGCCAGGAATATATTACAGAATACAGCGATAGAAGACCAGGATCAATACAGATTACAATGATATGATGGAATAAACAATCCCCCCCCCCAGTGAGAAGATGATGAACACCTGAAGCCGCTGGTGACAGCCTGGGGAGGAATTCCCGATGGGGTCAGTTTGATTTAATGAGGGGTGAAGAGCGGGTGAAGAGCGGGTGAAGAGCGGGTGCTGAGATCCTCTGTCAGTTCAGGGTTACTAAGAAGGACGAATCAGCAGAGAGACCATCAGCCTGGGAGGCAAAGAGGACAAGTCCCATGGAAGACACAAAGCTAGGAGGAGACGGGATACAATGAGGAGACGGGATACAAGGATGAGACGGGATACAAGGATGAGACGGGATACAAGGATGAGACGGGATACAAGGATGAGACGGGATACAAGGATGACACTACTAAGAGGAGACGGCCTGCAATGAGGATTTGGGCTACAGAGAGGAGACGGCTACAATGAGAAGACAGAGCCCCTCTCCTTGTTGTAGCCTCTCTTCTGTTGAGATGGGTTACAATCAGATGTGCTACAGTGAGGAAATGGGTTCCAACGAGGAGACAGGCTACAATGAGAAGAAGGGCTCCACTGAGTAGATGAGCTTGGTGGGAAGAATGCTGTTCACATTGGGGGGTCAGTGGGAAGAATGTCCCTTACATTGGGGGTCAGTGGGAAGAACGTCCCTTACATTGGGGTCGGTGGGAAGAATGTCCCTTACATTGGGGGTCAGTGGGAAGAATGTCCCTTACATTGGGGGTCGGTGGGAAGAATGTCCCTTACATTGGTGATCAGCGGGAAGAATGTCCCTTACATTGGGGGTCAGTGGGAAGAATGTCCCTTACATTGGGGGTCGGTGGGAAGAATGTCCCTTACATTGGGGGTCAGTGGGAAGAATGTCCCTTACATTGGGGGTCAGTGGGAAGAATGTCCCTTACATTGGGGGTCAGTGGGAAGAATGTCCCTTACATTGGGGGGTCAGTGGGAAGAATGTCCCTTACATTGGGGGTCAGTGGGAAGAATGTCCCTTACATTGGGGGTCAGTGGGAAGAATGTCCCTTACATTGGTGGTCGGTGGGAAGAATGTCCCTTACATTGGGGGTCGGTGGGAAGAATGTCCCTTACATTGGTGGTCGGTGGGAAGAATGTCCCTTACATTGGGGGTCGGTGGGAAGAATGTCCCTTACATTGGTGGTCGGTGGGAAGAATGTCCCTTACATTGGGGGTCAGTGGGAGGAATGTCCCTTACATTGGGGGTCAGTGGGAAGAATGTCCCTTACATTGGTGGTCAGTGGGAAGAATGTCCCTTACATTGGGGGTCAGTGGGAAGAATGTCCCTTACATTGGAGGTCAGTGGGAAGAATGTCCCTTACATTGGGGGTCAGTGGGAAGAACGTTCCTTACATTGGGGGTCAGTGGGAGGAACATCCCTTACATTGGGGTTCAGTGGGAAGAACGTCCCTTACATTGGGGGTCAGTGGGAAGAATGTCCCTTACATTGGAGGTCAGTGGGAAGAACGTCCCTTACATTGGGGGGTCAGTGGAAAGAACATCCCTTACATTGGGGGTCAGTGGGAAGAATGTCCCTTACATTGGGGGTCAGTGGGAAGAACGTCCCTTACATTGGAGGTCAGTGGGAAGAACGTCCCTTACATTGGGGGTCAGTGGGAAGAATGTTCCTTACATTGGTGGTTGGTGGGAAGGATGACCCTTACATTGGGGGTCAGTGGGAAGGATGACCTTTACATTGGTGTTTGGTGGGAAGGATGACCTTTACATTGGTGTTTGGTGGGAAGGATGACCTTTACTTTGGTGGGAAGGGCGTCCCTTACATTGGGGAGCATTCTTCCCACCAACCACCAAACAGAGGTGGTCAGAACACCCCCCTATAGACAGATAAAAATATCATTAGTGACATGCTGTTGGCTCTTTCAAGTGGCCTTGGCCCCAAATCTATGCAGCCACCATCAGAAGTGGGGTCAAGCAGCACCCTCTGGGAGGAGCTTGGGTGAGAATGGCTGGTATAGATAATATCCAGAAATGCACCTTTCAGCAGAAGGCAAGGCACGCTCTTCACCCCCCATACAGGACGCATCAATCATGGATGGCCAGTTCAGCACCGATGGTCACAGATCTAGATCTACAATAGGAAAGATAGACAACCTTCCCTGGGATGTCCTCTCACGTTATCCTCCAGAAGAAACTCAAAGCTGAGATTTTCATTTGTAACATTCCTATCCTTTCTATGATGAACTCTGACCATCCACTATTGATGCGGCCTGCACAGGAACATGGCACCTTGCCTTCTGCTGAGGAATTCCACGCCGGAACCGACTCTATGCGGCTTTAGTGCACTTTTGAATATTTCGATCTTTTCGAGAATCCTCCAGGGAAGTGTTTCATGCTTGCCGGGATATGACGCCTCAGGGACATCCTTCAGATCACAATACGAGGGACGGCTTTCATAGAATACTCTGTAAGATGATGTATTTGGATGATCATGACTGGTACACGGGGGCTCCTGTGACCGGTGTAGTCATATGACACGGGTCCCAACCCTTCTCACCCAAACCTAGGTTACACATTTCTGGAGATTCGCTCACCAATAATCCATTTTCATGATGGTTTGTAGAACGTGTTCCTATTGGTAGTCCTGAGTATATTTGCTGCTCACATGTACATGTTGTACTTCCTACGGTCGTACAGTAATTCTGCTTTTTATTACCTAGTAAACATGTCTCTACTTCCCGGCTCTGTAATCCTCCTCGTCTCAGGTCCTCCACTGGCACTCCTGGCCCCTCCCTCCTGCCAAGTACCCCCACAGCAAGCAGCTGGCTATGGGGGCACCCAAGCAGACTCACTCCCGAGCTACTGCTCTGCATGTCCATTCACACCCAGAGCCGTGTCTCGGCCCCACCTCTCTCTCCTCATTGGCTCACTGGCTGTGATTGACAATGGCTCCCACTGCTTTCTCAGCCAGTGAGGAGGGAGAGTACCTGGAGAGCCGAGGCTCTCATGCACATCGCTGGGTGGAGCTTTGGGCTCAGGTAAGTATTAGGGGGGCTGCTGCACACAGAAGGCTTTTTATTTTTAGCTTCTTGCATTGAATGAGCCTTGACAACCACTTCAGATTCTGTTCTCCTCCCTCCGGAGGACCCCCCCCCCTCTCCGATACCCCGTGTGTATTATTTACTTTACATTATACTTCCCCCGTCTGGACGTCTTCAGGCAGGTCACGTGACACGCCAGGTCCTCTTCCCTAGGTTGGACAGTCCTCCATGATGTAGAGAGCAGCACTGATGTCATGACATTCTGCATCAATACACTGAGGGTGCAGGGCACTGTGGTAACACCCCCAAAAGGGGCGGGTCCATGACATTCTGAACTTACAGCATGACCTCACTATTGTGTCATTCACCCCCAGAAGACTGAAGACCTCTTGAAGTAGAGAAGAGGGGTCAGTGATTGGTTTAAACCAGTGGTCCCCAAACTGGGGCTCTGGGGGTCAGATGTGGCCCTTTTCTTGCTTTCACCTAGGCCTTGGGGCCACCAATGACGCGGCACCATTCCCCTTACTAATACAATGAATGGGGCACAATTCTTCTCATTGATATCAATGATGGGGCACTGATACCGGGGCATTTTCTACTTCCACTGGCCCCAGTCTGACCCCCCCAAAGGACAATAAACTGTCCCTTTGGAAAGTTTGGAGACCCCTAGTTTAAACCTTCAGGGGAACGGAGTTTGGATTGGACTTCTCTAGCCATCTCTATCGGTCTACTGAAGCAGACTGGATCCAATATACTCTCTGCTTGACTTGTTTTATCTCAGCAGTCCTTCAGCAATGATGCTGACTGCACTACCAATACGGAGTCTTCTCTAACTACAAAATGCTGAAAATATAAAAAAAACCAACAAACAGAGATCACAGAAATTTCTAATTGTTGGTGCCCCTGGTGAGAACTGAACCCCGGACCCCAATGCTGCCAAAGTGACCATTCCTAGACCAGCACAGTCAGGGCTGACATCTGCTCTTCCAGCACGTCATCACGTCCCGATCACCGACCACACCACGTCAGAGAATTGTGTGATTTCCCCGCCATGTACAGTTTCCTTTGTAGCAGGAATCTCCATTGTGGAGACATCAAAAGATGTCAGAATATTGTGAGCCTACAGCTTCCGCCGAGCATGAATTCCTCTGTCCTTGAGAATATTTATACTTTTCTACTACACAACCCTTCATACAGACAATCCTCCGCTATACAGAGGCTGCAGAACGTGTGCCGGAAACATGCAGACCACCTGATTGTCCTTCTAAGGTTCATTCCAAGAAAGGCCGTCTCTGCCGGGGTGCAAAGCCACAATCTGGGAGCATTGTGCAGGGATGGGGGCACCCCCTGATGCCGCTCTCTGACTATTGTCCTAATTGGACTGTTGGGTTTACCAGAGAATCCTATCCACACAATTGGAGAAGACCTCAGCAGGTACAAAATCAACAAACATGTTTACACAGTCATGCAAATATATGTTCTGAAGAAGCTGGAATTCGTCTTCAAAGAGACATTTACACAATGTAATGGAGGAAGAAAAATAAATCCTATAACCCGAGACCACATGGAGGCCCCAACTAATTTCATCTTCAGTCTTGCTGGGATGCAAAAGATTTAAAAGACACCAGCAATTGATCATCCTAATCCAGCAAAGGTCCACCAAAAGATCCTCCTAATCCAGCAAAGGTCCACCACCAAGAGATCCACATTATCCAACAAAAGTCCACCACCAAGAGATCCACCTTATCCAACAAAGGTCCACCACCAAAAGATCCTCCTAATCCAGCAAAGGTCCACCACCAAGAGATCCACCTTATCCAACAAAGGTCCACCACCAAAAGATCCTCCTAATCCAGCAAAGGTCCACCACCAAGAGATCCACCTTATTCAACAAAGGTCCACCTTATCCAACAAAGGTCCACCACTAAAAGATCCTCCTGATCCAGCAAATATCCACCATAAAAAGATCCTCCAAATCCAGCAAAGGTCCACCACCAAGAGATCCACCTTATCCAACAAAAGTCCACCAAAAGATCCTCCTAATCCAGCACAGGTCCACCACCAAGAGATCCACCTTAACCAACAAAAAGGTCCACCACCAAGAGATCAACCTTATCCAACAAAAGTCCACCTTATCCAACAAAGGTCCACCACTAAAAGATCCTCCTAATCCAGCAAATATCCACCATAAAAAGATCCTCCTAATCCAGCAAAGGTCCACCACCAAAAAATCCTCCTAATCCAGCAAAGGTCCATCATCAAGAGATCTTCCTAATCCAGCAAAGGTCTATCCCTAGGAGATCCTCCTAATCCAGCAAAGGTCTATCCCTAGGAGATCCTCCTAATCCAGCAAAGGTCTATCCCTAGGAGATCCTCCTAATCCAGCAAAGGTCTATCCCTAGGAGATCCTCCTAATCCAGCAAAGGTCTATCCCTAGGAGATCCTCCTAATCCAGCAAAGGTCTATCCCTAGGAGATCCTCCTAATCCAGCAAAGGTCTATCCCTAGGAGATCCTCCTAATCCAGCAAAGGTCTATCCCTAGGAGATCCTCCTAATCCAGCAAAGGTCTATCCCTAGGAGATCCTCCTAATCCAGCAAAGGTCTATCCCTAGGAGATCCTCCTAATCCAGCAAAGGTCTATCCCTAGGAGATCCTCCTAATCCAGCAAAGGTCTATCCCTAGGAGATCCTCCTAATCCAGCAAAGGTCCACCACCAAAGGATCCTCACTACCTGAAGAACTATGGAAATACCCACATGTGTCAGGCTTGTCCAAGGTGTAGGAAAGTACCATCTAATCCAGGGACAGTCAGTCAGTGGGGGATGGGCTGAAGATGACATTCATGGTTGTAAACCTTCCACACTACTCACTGGATAGATGACCCGGAACTACACTAGAACCCGGAACTACACTAGAACCCGGGCCTCCAGCAGATCCCGGGGAGATTTGTCATCGATGTGTCCTGAAGATCACTGGTACTGTGAGAGAACATGACAGGAAATCCAACATTTTATGTCTCTCCCCGATGGGCTGTCAGGTGGGGGGATGGGCTGTGTCCGGGTGGGGGATGGGCTGTGTTCGGGTGGGGGGTGGGCTGTGTCCGGGTGGGGGATGGGCTGTCAGGTGGGGGGGATGGGCTGTGTCCGGGTGGGGGATGGGCTGTGTCCGGGTGGGGGATGGGCTGTGTCAGGTGGGGGGGATGGGCTGTGTCAGGTGGGGGGGATGGGCTGTGTCCGAGTGGGGGATGGGCTGTGTCCGGGTGGGGGATGGGCTGTGTCCGGGTGGGGGATGGGCTGTGTTCGGGTGGGGGATGGGCTGTGTCCGGGTGGGGGATGGGCTGTGTTCGGGTGGGGGGTGGGCTGTGTCAGGTGGGGGGGATGGGCTGTGTTCGGGTGGGGGGTGGGCTGTGTCAGGTGGGGGGGATGAGCTGTGTTTGGGTGGGGGTGGGCTGTGTCAGGTGGGGGGGATGGGCTGTGTCCGGGTGGGGGATGGGCTGTGTTTGGGTGGGGGATGGGCTGTGTCCGGGTGGGGGATGGGCTGTGTCCGGGTGGGGGATGGGCTGTGTCCGGTGGGGGATGGGCTGTGTCCGGGTGGGGGATGGGCTGTGTCCGGGTGGGGGATGGGCTGTGTCAGGTGGGGGGGATGGGCTGTGTCTGGGTGGGGGATGGGCTGTGTCAGGTGGGGGGGATGGGCTGTGTCAGGTGGGGGGGATGGGCTGTGTCCGAGTGGGGGATGGGCTGTGTCAGGTGGGGGGGATGGGCTGTGTCCAGGTGGGGGATGGGCTGTGTCCGGGTGGGGGATGGGCTGTGTCAGGTGGGGGGGATGGGCTGTGTCCGGGTGGGGGGGATGGGCTGTGTCCGGGTGGGGGATGGGCTGTCAGGTGGGGGGGATGGGCTGTGTCCGGGTGGGGGATGGGCTGTGTTTCGGTGACATCTGATTGGTTCGGATGGTTTTTGTTGCATTATATATTATTCTGTGTAGATGGAAGTTTGTCGGAGGATTGGGATGGGAAGCGATCGCCCGCTCTGCTCTCCACAGATAACAGTGGGTTTGGGGCGCGGAGCAGCGAGTGTTCCTCCTACGTGGTGGGAGAAGACACAGCGCAGGAGGTCTGATGTGAGCGGCGGCGGCGGTTCTATAGATAGCGGCGTTCTGCGGGCCGCGGGGACTATAAATAGCATCTCTCTATTATCAGCCAGAAGATGGATGTACAGCTGGCGCTGGAGGTGAATCATCGGCACTAACGATCGATCTGCCAGTCCGGACATGTCGGCACACAGCAGAGTCCACTCATTAACATCCAATCACTGACAGCAACCAATCCGGGGCTTCCAATCTCCGAGGGCAGAAACTTCATCACCTGGAAGGGGCCATCTGCCATCCCTCTGACGTCACCCCGCTCCCCCGCCATTACAACCTTTGCTCTGCCATCCCTCTGACGTCACTCCGCTCCCCCACCATTACAACCTTCGCTCTGCCATCCCTCCAACGTCACCCTGTCTCACCACTATTACAACCTTCGCTCTGCCATCCCTCTGACGTCACCCCGCCATTGCAACCTTCGCTCTGCCATCCCTCTGACGTCACCCCGCTCCCCCGCCATTACAACCTTCGCTCTGCCATCCCTCTGACGTCACCCCGCTCCCCTGCCATTACAACCTTCGCTCTGCCATCCCTCTGACATCACCCCGCTCCCCCCACCATTACAACCTTCGCTCTGCCATCCCTCTGACGTCACCCCGCTCCCCTGCCATTACAACCTTCGCTCTGCCATCCCTCTGACGTCACCCCGCTCCCCCACCATTACAACCTTCACTCTGCCATCCCTCTGACGTCACCCCGCTCCCCTGCCATTACAACCTTCGCTCTGCCATCCCTCTGACGTCACCCCGCTCCCCCGCCATTACAACCTTTGCTCTGCCATCCCTCTGACGTCACCCCGCTCCCCCGCCATTACAACCTTTGCTCTGCCATCCCTCTGACGTCACCCCGCTCCCCCCGCCATTACAACCTTTGCTCTGCCATCCCTCTGACGTCACCCCACTCCCCCGCCATTACAACCTTCACTCTGCCATCAGTCTGACGTCACCCCGCTCCCCCCACCGCCATTACAACCTTCGCTCTGCCATCCCTCTGACGTCACCCCGCCATTACAACCTTCACTCTGCCATCCCTCTGACGTCACCCCGCTCCCCCCACCGCCATTACAACCTTCGCTCTGCCATCCCTCTGACGTCACCCCGCCATTGCAACCTTCGCTCTGCCATCCCTCTGACGTCACCCCGCTCCCCCGCCATTACAACCTTCGCTCTGCCATCCCTCTGACGTCACCCCGCTCCCCCGCCATTACAACCTTCGCTCTGCCATCCCTCTGACGTCACCCCGCTCCCCCCGCCATTACAACCTTCGCTCTGCCATCCCTCTGACGTCACCCCGCTCCCCCGCCATTACAACCTTCGCTCTGCCATCCCTCTGACGTCACCCCGCTCCCCTGCCATTACAACCTTCGCTCTGCCATCCCTCTGACGTCACCCCGCTCCCCCCACCATTACAACCTTCGCTCTGCCATCCCTCTGACGTCACCCCGCTCCCCTGCCATTACAACCTTCGCTCTGCCATCCCTCTGACGTCACCCCGCTCCCCCGCCATTACAACCTTCGCTCTGCCGTCACCCCGCTCCCCTGCCATTACAACCTTCGCTCTGCCATCCCTCTGACGTCACCCCGCTCCCCCCACCATTACAACCTTCGCTCTGCCATCCCTCTGACGTCACCCCGCTCCCCCGCCATTACAACCTTCGCTCTGCCATCCCTCTGACTTCACCCCGCTCCCCTGCCATTACAACCTTCGCTCTGCCATCCCTCTGACGTCACCCCGCTCCCCCCACCATTACAACCTTCGCTCTGCCATCCCTCTGACGTCACCCTGCTCCCCTGCCATTACAACCTTCGCTCTGCCATCCCTCTGACGTCACCCCGCTCCCCCCGCCATTACAACCTTCACTCTGCCATCCCTCTGACGTCACCCCGCTCCCCCCACCATTACAACCTTCGCTCTGCCATCCCTCTGACGTCACCCTGCTCCCCTGCCATTACAACCTTCGCTCTGCCATCCCTCTGACGTCACCCCGCTCCCCCCACCATTACAACCTTCGCTCTGCCATCCCTCTGACGTCACCCTGTCTCACCACTATTACAACCTTCGCTTTGCCATCCCTCTGACGTCACCCCGCTCCCCCCGCCATTACAACCTTCGCTCTGCCATCCCTCTGACGCTCCGACAACGGCTGGCAATGCCTGGAGAGGTGACGTCACCCATAGAATCCCTTGTCTCAGCCTCAGATAAAGGAGGAACACAGAGTGCCAATGGTGGACCCCAGGAGGGGAGGAGCACACGGCACCAGAAGGGGACCCCAGGAGGGGAGGAGCACACGGCACCAGAAGGGGACCCCAGGAGAGGAGGAGCACACGGCACCAGAAGGGGACCCCAGGAGGGGAGGAGCACACGGCACCAGAAGGGGACCCCAGGAGGGGAGGAGCACACGGCACCAGAAGGGGACCCCAGGAGGGGAGGAGCACACGGCACCAGAAGGGGACCCCAGGAGGGGAGGAGCACACGGCACCAGAAGGGGACCCCAGGAGGGGAGGAGCACACGGCACCAGAAGGGGACCCCAGGAGGGGAGGAGCACACGGCACCAGAAGGGGACCCCAGGAGGGGAGGAGCACACGGCACCAGAAGGGGACCCCAGGAAGGGAGGAGCAGACGGCACCAGAAGGGGACCCCAGGAGGGGAGGAGCACACGGCACCAGAAGGGGACCCCAGGAGGGGAGGAGCACACGGCACCAGAAGGGGACCCCAGGAGGGGAGGAGCAGACGGCACCAGAAGGGGACCCCAGGAGGGGAGGAGCACACGGCACCAGAAGGGGACCCCAGGAGGGGAGGAGCACACGGCACCAGAAGGGGACCCGAGGAAGGGAGGAGCACACGGCACCAGAAGGGGACCCCAGGAAGGGAGGAGCAGACGGCACCAGAAGGGGACCCCAGGAGAGGAGGAGCACACGGCACCAGAAGGGGACCCGAGGAGAGGAGGAGCACACGGCACCAGAAGGGGACCCCAGGAGAGGAGGAGCACACGGCACCAGAAGGGGACCCCAGGAGAGGAGGAGCACACGGCACCAGAAGGGGACCCCAGGAGAGGAGGAGCACACGGCACCAGAAGGGGACCCCAGGAGAGGAGGAGCAGACGGCACCAGAAGGGGACCCCAGGAGGGGAGGAGCACACGGCACCAAAAGGGGACCCCAGGAGAGGAGGAGCACACGGCACCAAAAGGGGACCCCAGGAGAGGAGGAGCACACGGCACCAGAAGGGGACCCCAGGAGAGGATGAGCACACGGCACCAGAAGGGGACCCCAGGAGGGGAGGAGCACACGGCACCAAAAGGGGACCCGAGGAGAGGAGGAGCAGACGGCACCAGAAGGGGACCCCAGGAGAGGAGGAGCACACGGCACCAGAAGGGGACCCCAGGAGGGGAGGAGCACACGGCACCAGAAGGGGACCCCAGGAGGGGAGGAGCACACGGCACCAGAAGGGGACCCCAGGAGAGGAGGAGCACACGGCACCAGAAGGGGACCCCAGGAGAGGAGGAGCACACGGCACCAAAAGGGGACCCCAGGAGAGGAGGAGCACACGGCACCAGAAGGGGACCCCAGGAGAGGAGGAGCAGACGGCACCAGAAGGGGACCCCAGGAGAGGAGGAGCAGACGGCACCAGAAGGGGACCCCAGGAGAGGAGGAGCAGACGGCACCAGAAGGGGACCCCAGGAGGGGAGGAGCACACGGCACCAGAAGGGGACCCCAGGAGAGGAGGAGCACACGGCACCAAAAGGGGACCCCAGGAGAGGAGGAGCAGACGGCACCAGAAGGGGACCCCAGGAGAGGAGGAGCAGACGGCACCAGAAGGGGACCCCAGGAGAGGAGGAGCAGACGGCACCAGAAGGGGACCCCAGGAGAGGAGGAGCAGACGGCACCAGAAGGGGACCCCAGGAGAGGAGGAGCAGACGGCACCAGAAGGGGACCCCAGGAGAGGAGGAGCAGACGGCACCAGAAGGGGACCCCAGGAGAGGAGGAGCACACGGCACCAGAAGGGGACCCCAGGAGAGGAGGAGCACACGGCACCAGAAGGGGACCCCAGGAGGGGAGGAGCACACGGCACCAAAAGGGGACCCGAGGAGAGGAGGAGCAGACGGCACCAGAAGGGGACCCCAGGAGAGGAGGAGCACACGGCACCAGAAGGGGACCCCAGGAGGGGAGGAGCACACGGCACCAGAAGGGGACCCCAGGAGGGGAGGAGCACACGGCACCAGAAGGGGACCCCAGGAGAGGAGGAGCACACGGCACCAGAAGGGGACCCCAGGAGAGTAGCAGCACACGGCACCAGAAGGGGACCCCAGGAGAGGAGGAGCACACGGCACCAGAAGGGGACCCCAGGAGAGGAGGAGCACACGGCACCAGAAGGGGACCCCAGGAGGGGAGGAGCACACGGCACCAGAAGGGGACCCCAGGAGGGGAGGAGCACACGGCACCAGAAGGGGACCCCAGAATGAGGTGTTCTGTATGATATATCATGTTCTTCGATGACAGAAGATATACCCCAACTATATACATCACCTCATTCATCCTCCAGAGGAAGTGGAATCATTTCCGGGAAATGTGCCGAGTTATTACCACTCCCCGTCTGATGTCTTAATTATGACAATTATTATTACAATGTGTCTATTGTGATTGAGACGAATCTGAGACGTGAGATCATAGAGACGCTGAGTGACCGAGTCCCTGAACGAGGCACCAGATCTCACATGGAAGATGAACACGCGTCTTCTCCTCCATCAGACAGGACATGAACATCGATCAATGGTGACAATGGCATCTGGAAGTGGGCGGGATAGATGGCAGCAAGCGAACATGTTGGCCCTGAGGTTGGTGAAAGCAGAAAAAAGGACAATTGTAAGGACTGGAGGGACCAAGGACCAAATTGTAGTGTCTGGATGGGTCAGAGCAACTCCAAACCTGCCGCTCACATGGGATCTTCCTGGCCTGCAGTGGTCAGGACCAACCAAAAGTGGTCCAACGAAGGAGAACCAGCCAAGCAGTGAAAGGGACATGGGGGGGGGCAAGGCTCATTGATGGAGGCGGGGAGGGAAGGCTCAATGATGGAGGTGGGGAGGCTCACTGATGGAGGTGGGGGGGGGGAGGCTCACTGATGGAGGTGGGGGGGGGGGGTCACTGATGGAGGTGTGGGGGGGTCATTAATGTAGTTGAGGAGGGAAGGCTCAGTGATGGAAGTGGGGAGGGAAGGAAGGCTCCTTGATGGAGGTGGGGCTCACTGATGTAGTTGAGGAGGGAAGGCTCATTGATAGAGGTGGGGAGGGGAGGCTCATTGATGGAAGTGGGGAGGGGAGGAAGGCTCCTTGATGGAGGTAAGGCTCATTGATGGTGAGGGGGGGAAGGCTCATTGATGGAGTTGGGGGGGGCTCATTGATGGAGGAGGGGGGCTCATTGATGGAGGTGGGAAGGGAAGGCTCATTGATGGAGGTGGGGGGAGGCTCATTGATGGAGGAGGAAGGCTCATTGATGGAGGTGAGGAGGGAAGGCTCATTGATGGAGGTGGGGAGGGAAGGCTCATTGATGGAGGTGGGGAGGGAAGGCTCATTGATGGAGGTGGGAAGGGAAGGCTCATTGATGGAGGTGGGGAGGGAAGGCTCATTGATGGAGGTGGGGAGGGAAGGCTCATTGATGGAGGTGGGAGGGAAGGCTCATTGATGGAGGTGGGGAGGGAAGGCTCATTGATGAAGCTGAAGAGGGAAGGCTCATTACTGGAGGTGGGGAGGGAAGGCTCATTGATGGAGGTGGGGAGGGAAGGCTCATTGATGGAGGTGGGGAGGGAAGGCTCATTGATGGAGGTGGGGAGGGAAGGCTCATTGATGGAGGTGGGGAGGGAAGGCTCATTGATGGAGGTGGGGAGGGAAGGCTCATTGATGAAGCTGAAGAGGGAAGGCTCACCCGTGTAGTCCGATCCAATAGAAGAGCTACTGGAACTCAAGTTACTGAGAAAGTGAATGCTGGTTCTGATAGGAAGGTGTCAGAACACGCAGAGCATCGCAGTTTGCTGTGTATGGAGCTGTGTAGCTGCAGACTGGTCATGGTGCCCATGGTGACCCGTGTCCACAGCCAGAAGTGCCTATGATGGGTATGTGGGCATCAGAACTGGACCACGGAGCAATGGAAGGTGACTTGGTCTGATGGGGACAACTGTGGTGAGGCCACCTGTATGAATGGCTGGCGGTGCTGAGCGGTTACATGTGATAAGGGTCTCTGACCAGCTCTGGGTTGGGACACGCAGGGACAACATTTGTGGCTGCAGCCAATCAGACAATGTATAAAGCCATAATACAGAGTGCTGCGGAGTCCAGCGGCAACGTTCAGCCTGTCCACCATCATCCGCTCCTGTGAATGAGACTATAACCCCCCCCAACCTCCCCCACTCCATCCAAAAGACCAAAGTTCTGGCTGTAGGTATCACTCTACAGGTTCCCGTCAGCAATGGCGGCCCAGGGTTTAGTGGGGTCTCAGAACTCTGCAGTGATGAAAATGTATGAGGTGTATCTGGGCCATTACCATAATGTGTTTAATGGGACATGCGTTGTCGTATCACATGACTCAGCGGCCGGGCGCGCTCAGAGAGGTTCAGGGAAAATGACGAGATTCAATGAGATTTAATGAGGCATAAACATGAGATGGGCTGAAACTCCCGACTTCCATCCAAATCACCAATTCTACACTAATATCATGAAAATTGCTGAGTGCAGAAAGCCGGTAATTGGATCATTTTCTGCAAATAAAAGTAAGCGCCGGAAAAATACATTACATGTGAAGTGTGTGCAGATATCGCCGACAGATACCGACACGAGACCCGAAATACAGGATCAGAGCCGGGATAGGAGTGCGAAGATTATCCAGTGTACAGGGGAGACCTCCACCACAACCTGCCCTCACAGACCGAGACCTCCACCACAACCTGTCCTCACAGACCGAGACCTCCACCACAACCTGTCCTCACAGACCGAGACCTCCACCACAACCTGTCCCCACAGACCAAGACCTCCACCACAACCTGTCCCCACAGACCAAGACCTCCACCACAACCTGTCCTCACAGACCAAGACCTCCACCACAACATGTCCTCACAGACCAAGACCTCCACCACAACCTGCCCTCACAGACCAAGACCTCCTCCACAACCTGTCCTCACAGACCGAGACCTCCACCACAACCTGTCCTTACAGACCGAGACCTCCACCACAACCTGTCCTCACAGACCAAGACCTCCACCACAACCTGCCCTCACAGACCAAGACCTCCACCACAACCTGTCCTCACAGACCAAGACCTCCACCACAACCTGCCCTCACAGACCAAGACCTCCACCACAACCTGTCCCCACAGACCGAGACCTCCACCACAACCTGTCCCCACAGACCAAGACCTCCACCACAACCTGTCCTCACAGACCAAGACCTCCACCACAACCTGCCCTCACAGACCAAGACCTCCACCACAACCTGTCCTCACAGACCAAGACCTCCACCACAACCTGTCCTCACAGACCAAGACCTCCACCGCAACCTGTCCCCACAGACCGAGACCTCCACCACAACCTGCCCTCACAGACCGAGACCTCCACCACAACATGTCCTCACAGACCAAGACCTCCACCACAACCTGCCCTCACAGACCAAGACCTCCACCACAACCTGTCCTCACAGACCAAGACCTCCACCACAACCTGTCCTCACAGACCAAGACCTCCACCACAACCTGTCCTCACAGACCAAGACCTCCACCACAACCTGTCCTCACAGACCAAGACCTCCACCACAACCTCTGCTCACAGACCAAGACCTCCACCACAACCTGTCCTCACAGACCAAGACCTCCACCACAACCTGTCCTCACAGACCAAGACCTCCACCACAACCTCTGCTCACAGACCAAGACCTCCACCACAACCTGCCCTCACAGACCGAGACCTCCACCACAACCTGTCCTCATAGACCAAGACCTCCACCACAACCTGCCCTCACAGACCAAGACCTCCACCACAACCTGTCCTTACAGACCAGGACCTCCACCACAACCTGTCCTCACAGACCGAGACCTCCACCACAACCTGTCCTCATAGACCAAGACCTCCACCACAACCTGCCCTCACAGACCAAGACCTCCACCACAACCTGCCCTCACAGACCAAGACCTCCACCGCAACCTGTCCCCACAGACCAAGACCTCCACCACAACCTGTCCTCACAGACTAAGACCTCCACCGCAACCTGCCCTCACAGACCAAGACCTCCACCACAACCTCTGCTCACAGACTAAGACCTCCACCGCAACCTGCCCTCACAGACCAAGACCTCCACCACAACCTCTGCTCACAGACCAAGACCTCCACCACAACCTCTGCTCACAGACCAAGACCTCCACCGCAACCTGTCCTCATAGACCAAGATCTCTACCAAAACCTGTCCTCACAGACTGAGACCTCAGTATGGGCTCTGCTATTCTACATTCTCCCTTTCTCAGTATAAGCTCTGCTATGCTATATCGTCTCTCCGTCAGTAGAGGTTCTGCTATGCTACATCCTCCCTTCCACAGTATGAGCTCTGCTATGCTACATCCTCCCTTCCTCAGTATGGGCTCTGCTATGCTACATCCTCCCTTCCTCAGTATGGGCTCTGCTATGCTACATCCTCCCTTCCTCAGTATAAGCTCTGCTATGCTACATCCTCCCTTCCTCAGTATAAGCTCTGCAATGCTACATCCTCCCTTCCTCAGTATGAGCTCTGCTATGCTACAGTCTCTTCCTCAGTATGGGTTCTGCTATGCTAAATCCTCTCTTCCTCAGTATGAGCTCTGATATGCTACATCCTCTTTTCCTCAGTATGGGTTCTGCTATGCTACATCCTCCTTTCCTCAGTATGGGTTCTGCTATGCTACATCCTCCCTTCCTCAGTATGAGCGCTGCTGTGCTACATCTTCCCTTCCTCAGTATGAGCTTTGCTATGCTAAATCCTCCCTTCCTCAGTATGAGCTCAGATATGCTACATCCTCCCTTCCTCAGTATGGGCTCTACTATGCTATATCATCTCCCCCTCAGTAGGGGTTCTGCTATGCTACATTGTCTCTCCCTCAGTATAGGCTCTGCTATGCTACATCCTCCCTTCCTCAGTATGGGTTCTGCTATCCTACATCCTCCCTTCCTCAGTATGAGCTCTGCTATGCTACATTGTCTCTCCCTCAGTATGAGCTCTGCTATGCTACATTGTCTCTCCCTCAGTATGAGCTCTGCTATGCTACATTGTCTCTCCCTCAGTATGAGTGCTGCTATGCTACATCCTCCCTTCCTCAGTATGAGCTCTGCTATGCTACATCCTCTCTTCCTTAGTATGAGCTCTGCTATGCTACATCCTCCCTTCCTCAGTATGGGTTCTGCTATCCTACATCCTCCCTTCCTCAGTATGAGCTCTGCTATGCTACATTGTCTCTCCCTCAGTATGAGCTCTGCTATGCTACATCCTCCCTTCCTCAGTATGAGCTCTGCTATGCTACATCCTCCCTTCCTCAGTATGAGCTTTGCTATGCTAAATCCTCTCTTCCTCAGTATGAGCTCTGATATGCTACATCCTCTTTTCCTCAGTAGGGGCTCTGCTATGCTACATCCTCCCTTCCTCAGTATGAGCTCTGCTATGCTACATCCTCCCTTCTTCAGTATGAGCTCTGCTATGTTATATCATCTCTCCCTCAGTAGGGGCTCTGCTATGCTGCATCATCTCTTCCCCAGTATTGGTTCTGTAGCCCCTAAAGAAGTACAAAAGAAAATACAAGTGAAGCTTGAAGAACAATGTGAAGCTTTGGGTTGGGGGGGCTGCATGACTTGAGGGGAAGGGGAGGAGACCCAAGAAGGGTTAGAGTACCAATGGGGACAGAAAGCTGGGTCTTCAATGACTGCTTGTCATAAATCAGGCAGAGCCCCAGGGTAAGGCTGGCATCCGGGTAACCATTTGGAACAGAATGATTATTTCATGGCAGTCTCAGGGTTCCGGCAGTCGGAGTCTTGCACTGGAAATGCACAGGAAGATGATTTTGAGGAAAGGGATTATAGTCCGGCACTGCGGCCTGTAAATGGCGAGGAGTCTAATACTGCAATTATCTGACCCAAGAATAGTAGAAGAAATGTTATCTTCTTTGGTTTTATTTAAACCGTGTGCCCAATGAAAGCCTCATAACGGCAAAACCTGCGGGCAGGAAGGCTCTCTGCTGCAGAAGAGGTGTGCTAGGTCTAGTCTAGAATCAACCTACCTGCCTGTTTTCTGCACCTACCCAGCTCTGTAGACAGACACCTCAGTGCCAGAATGAAGTCCAATGGTCATACATGGGAGTTACATCATCCCAGCCTGGCCAATCAGATGGCAGAAACCCCTGAACCGAGAAGAACGGGTGAAGATGTACAGCGGGGATGGAAAGTTTGGGCCCCCCAGCTAAAAATGTGTATTAATGTGCATAAAGAAGCCAAGGAAAGATGGAAAAATCTCCAAAAGGCATCAAATTACAGATTAGACATTCTTATAATATGTCAACAAAAGTTAGATTTTATTTCCATCATTTACACTTTCAAAATAACAGAAAACAAAAAATGACGTCTGCAAAAGTTTGGGCCCCCTGCAGAATTTATAGCATGCACTGCCCCCTTTGCCAAGCTGAGACCTGCCAGTGTCATGGATTGTTCTCAATCATCATCTGGGAACACCAGGTGATGTCAATCTCAAAGGTTTTAAATGCCCCGACTCATCTGACCTTGCCCCAACAATCAGCACCATGGGTTCTTCTAAGCAGTTGTCTAGAAAACTGAAACTGAAAATAGTTGACGCTCACAAAGCTGGAGAAGGCTATAAGAAGATAGCAAAGCGTTTTCAGATGTCAATATCCTCTGTTCGGAATGTCATTAAGAAATGGCAGTCATCAGGAACAGTGGAAGTTAAAGCAAGATCTGGAAGACCAAGAAAAATATCAGACAGAACAGCTCGCAGGATTGTGAGAAAAACTATTCAAAACCCACGTATGACGGCACGATCCCTCCAGAAAGATCTGGCAGACACTGGAGTTGTGGTCACTATTCCACTATAAAGAGATACTTGTACAAATATGGTCTTCATGGAAGAGTCATCAGAAGAAAACCTCTTCTACGTCCTCACCACAAAAATCATCGTTTGAACTTTGCAAATGAACATATAGACAAGCCTGATGCATTTTGGAAACAAGTTCTGTGGACCGATGAGGTTAAAATTGAACTTTTTGGCTGGAATGAGCAAAGGTACGTTTGGAGAAGAAGGGGCACAGAATTGAATGAAAAGAACCTCTGTCCAACTGTGAAGCATGGGGTTGGATCAATCATGCTTTGGGGTTGTGTTGCAGCCAGTGGCACAAGGAACATCTCCCGAGTAGAAGGAAAAATGGATTCAATAAAATTTCAGCAAATTTTGGATGGTAACTTGATGCCATCTGTGAAAAAGCTGAAGTTAAAGAGAGGATGGCTTCTACAAATGGATAATGATCCTAAACACACCTGGAAATCCACGGGGGATTACATCAAGAGGCGTAAACTGAAGGTTTTGCCATGGCCTTCACAATCTCCTGACCTCAACATCATTGAAAATCTATGGATAGACCTTAAAAGAGCCGTGCGTGACAGACAGCCCAGAAATCTCAAAGAACTGGAAGACTTTTGTAAGGAAGAATGGGCAAAGATACCTCAAACAAGAATTGAAAGACTCTTGGCTGGATACAAAAAGCGTTTACAAGCCGTGATACTTGCCAAAGGGGGCAGTACAAGATATTAACTCTGCAGGGGGCCCAAACTTTTGCAGATGCCATTTTTTTGTTTTCTGTTATTTTGAAAGTGTAAATGATGGAAATAAAATCTAACTTTTGTTGACATATTATAAGAATGTCTAATCTGTAATTTGATGCCTTTTGGAGATTTTTCCATCTTTCCTCGGCTTCTTTATGCACATTAATACACATTTTTAGCTGGGGTGCCCAAACTTTCCATCCCCACTGTAGGCACCAGCCGGGGGTGAGGGGTGAGGATCACAGGAGGTGCTGGTTACTTTGCCCCGGAGGGGAATGGTGACAGTGGTTCTGTATGGGGAGATGTCCTGGGCATGTGTGGCTGAGACTTGTCCCACATGGTGCTTGTAGCCACAGGCCTAGCAGACATTTGCCGAAGCCCCATATTTCGGTGATTTTGCAGCTGCTGAACAGCACCGTTTAATCTGCCATCAAGTGGAGCCTCGACATTAAATAAGATCATCTTCCATTTCACCCTCAGAGCCGCTGCCAGTGTTCCGGGAACTAATTAGCCCTCAATGGGCAGCTACATGGAAAAATATTACAAATAAATAATGGGCCGAGCATGAATTGTTAATGGCAGCAAAGCCGGGCTTTATTCACCGGGATTGGATTGGGGGGGGGGGGCTTTGTCTACATGGAAACAACAGGAGAATACTTCATGGAGCCGCTCTCGGGTTTCCCGCTGCTTAGCGGCTGAGGCGAGTGTGACCGAGCGATGAAAGATTCAGGTCAGAGAATTCGAGGCTTTGTTGTGAACATTGGTCCGTCTGGGGACTCCGGACACGTCTGGGTTTGATGACTCAAGTGGAACGGTGCCAGCAGAGCTACTCATATCTGCTAATGACCACTTTGTGACCAAAATGAAAAATGAATCCCAGATAAAGCCGAGTCGGCATTCTCGGCACAGCGCACCGGGAATGGAATTCTACGTCTCTGTTTGTTCAATCCGGCTTTTCTCAGCATGCGGTGTGGTGCACATAAGAAAAACACCAAAAGTGAACCAAAAAAGTGCACTAGGGTGTGTCACAGTCCCCTCCTGAAGAGGAAGGACCCCCTCTCTGGTCCCCCAGGGTGCAAGACTGCTGACAGGGGTAATGCACACTTAGGTCCATCTAGGCAAAGGGCCCAGTAGACCGCAATCCTCAGACGAATCAAGGCGTACTGGGTGGGGGGCTCTCTCAAACAGAGACCCCCTCCAAGGCAGGAGAGGAAGGAACCTAAGGGCCACACATCCTCTTCTCAGACTTCAGGGCAGGCGAGAAACCCACACCCTCCATCCTGAGTGAAAGTATGTATACAATGGTTGGGCCTTGTGGCCTGGTAGCAAATATTGCCCCGACCTTGGCCAGAAGGCCTAGCCCATGAGGCGCCTTACAGAAAAACAAGTGGTGTTGTGGCGTAGGGCCCCTTTACACAATGAGCTCCTAAACCCGCAGTGATACTCAGAGCAACTCCTAGGGGGCGACTAACACCACCGATTCACTGCTTCCCCAACCCCTGGCCAGATCAGGCAGCGCTGCTTGAATCAGGAGCCACTGGGCCCCATGGAATCCTCCACCCCACAGGAATACTGCCGATTCCCACCTTATCCAGACATGTTATTCAGATTCTTACCCACGGGGAAGATCCCTCAGGACCCCCATCATACCAGCAGGCATCCCAGTCACAGGGCCAGAATGACAGCAAAGGGCCCCTACTGGGCACTGATGGGAACAGATAACACACCTGATGTGAGTCAAAAGGCGGAGTCTTTGCCGGTTCAATATTCCCAACAGAGTAGGAACACAGGACCCCCAATATTCCCAACAGAGTAGGAACACAGGACCCCCAATATTCCCAACAGAGTAGGAACACAGGACCCCCAATATTCCCAACAGAGTAGGAACACAGGACCCCCAATATTCCCAACAGAGTAGGAACACAGGACCCCCAATATTCCCAACAGAGTAGGAACACAGGACCCCCAATATTCCCAACCGAGTAGGAACACAGGACCCCCCCCCCCAGTGGGCCCCCCCCCCCCAGAGTACCTTCAAGGTGTAAAGGTCAGCCATGACTTCTACCCCGAAATAACTGATATTTAGTGCAGAGCGCTCAGGATAAAGTGCTGTCCAGTTGTACTGCTGAAATTTTTCTTTTAAAACTTTATTGAAACGTCACATAATGACACCGCATTCAACTCCATGGACTGCATCACGTTCCAATATGTAATGAGCTGCACATGTGTGAACAAGGATCATACAGATCAATGGTTTTCTACGTGACTTTGCATGACTTTGACCCAATATTACTCACTCAATGGACCTGGTATGATCCAGCTATGCGAGAAACGTGGGGAGAGGGCCAAACCAAAATTTACATTGGGGCCTCTTGACTCTGCGGCAAATCCACTGTGTAAGGAGTGAGCAGCTATGGCTACATTTCAATGGGCCGGTTAATGAGCCGACCCCCCATAATGAAGTTAGCAAGGGGGACCTCTAAAGTCTATGCACTTTGTTCTGGAATGGAGTGTGGAAGGGTTGGAACCTTCGTCATTGCTGTGTCCCTGCTGGAGATGTTCATTCCAATTGTCCTGATCACCACCAAGACAGGCTTGGCTATGGGGGGCAGGGGAGCTTGGCTATGGGAGATGGAGAAGCTCGGCTATGGGGGACAGGGGAGCTTGGCTATGGGAGATGGAGAAGCTCGGCTATGGGGGTGTAGAGGAGCTCGGCTATGGGGGACAGGGGAGCTTGGCTATGGGAGATGGAGAAGCTCGGCTATGGGGGTGTAGAGGAGCTCGGCTATGGGGGACAGGGGAGCTTGGCTATGGGAGATGGAGAAGCTCGGCTATGGGGGTGTAGAGGAGCTCGGCTATGGGGGACAGGGGAGCTTGGCTATGGGAGATGGAGAAGCTCGGCTATGGGGGTGTAGAGGAGCTCGGCTATGGGGGACAGGGGAGCTTGGCTATGGGAGATGGAGAAGCTCGGCTATGGGGGTGTAGAGGAGCTCGGCTATGGGGGACAGGGGAGCTTGGCTATGGGAGATGGAGAAGCTCGGCTATGGGGGTGTAGAGGAGCTCGGCTATGGGGGACAGGAGAGCTTGGCTATGGGAGATGGAGAAGCTCGGCTATGAGGGTGTAGAGGAGCTTGGCTATGGGGGACAGGGGAGCTCGGCTATGGGGGTGTAGAGGAGTTCGGCTATGGGGGTGTAGAGGAGTTCGGCTATGGGGGTGTAGAGGAGCTTGGCTATGGGGGACAGGGGAGCTTGGCTATGGGAGATGGAGAAGCTCGGCTATGGGGGTGTAGAGGAGCTCGGCTATGGGGGTGTAGAGGAGCTCGGCTATGGGGGACAGGGGAGCTCGGCTATGGGGGTGTAGAGGAGTTCGGCTATGGGGGTGTAGAGGAGCTTGGCTATGGGAGATGGAGAAGCTCGGCTATGGGGGTGTAGAGGAGCTCGGCTATGGGGGTGTAGAGGAGCTCGGCTATGGGGGTGTAGAGGAGCTAGACTATGGGGGGCGGAGGAGCTCAGTTATTCAACTGTACCAACTACTTAAATATGAAAATTCAGAATTCTGAGTAGTCACAGGAATAGAGGGGAAATCTTCCACCCGAGTGGTGACAACTAAGAGGAGACGTCGGAGATATTTCCTCTTAGGACCTGTTGTGTCTCCAGAAGAGGAAGTGAAGGGAAATCTGAAATGGGACACAGGCAGCAGGAGATTGAACCCTTCCCTTCTCTATTCAGAAGTAAAATAATAGAATGCAGTGCTGGGGCCGAGGCAGCCAATGGCCACGCCTGAACGTTGTCTTGTAGGTCATTAACTCCCAGTAAGTTCTTCCCAGACAGTAATGAGATTCCCCGCTCTGAAAGATGGATTCCCCCTCCAGTAGGAGCCGGGCTAAGGACAAGATCGGTGATTGGGGGTTGGGTTATCGAAGATCGGTGATTGGGGGTTGGGTTATCTAAGATCGGTGATTGGGGGTTGGGTTATCTAAGATCGGTGATTGGGGGTTGGGTTATCTAAGATCGGTGATTGGGGGTTGGGTTATCGAAGATCGGTGATTGGGGGTTGGGTTATCGAAGATCGGTGATTGGGGGTTGGGTTATCGAAGATCGGTGACTGGGGGTTGGGTTATCGAAGATCGGTGACTGGGGGTTGGGTTATCGAAGATCGGTGACTGGGGGTTGGGTTATCGAAGATCGGTGACTGGGGGTTGGGTTATCGAAGATCGGTGACTGGGGGTTGGGTTATCGAAGATCGGTGACTGGGGGTTGGGTTATCGAAGATCGGTGACTGGGGGTTGGGTTATCGAAGATCGGTGACTGGGGGTTGGGTTATCGAAGATCGGTGACTGGGGGTTGGGTTATCGAAGATCGGTGACTGGGGGTTGGGTTATCGAAGATCGGTGACTGGGGGTTGGGTTATCGAAGATCGGTGACTGGGGGTTGGGTTATCGAAGATCGGTGACTGGGGGTTGGGTTATCGAAGATCGGTGACTGGGGGTTGGGTTATCGAAGATCGGTGACTGGGGGTTGGGTTATCGAAGATCGGTGACTGGGGGTTGGGTTATCGAAGATCGGTGACTGGGGGTTGGGTTATCGAAGATCGGTGACTGGGGGTTGGGTTATCGAAGATCGGTGACTGGGGGTTGGGTTATCGAAGATCGGTGACTGGGGGTTGGGTTATCGAAGATCGGTGACTGGGGGTTGGGTTATCGAAGATCGGTGACTGGGGGTTGGGTTATCGAAGATCGGTGACTGGGGGTTGGGTTATCGAAGATCGGTGACTGGGGGTTGGGTTATCGAAGATCGGTGACTGGGGGTTGGGTTATCGAAGATCGGTGACTGGGGGTTGGGTTATCGAAGATCGGTGACTGGGGGTTGGGTTATCGAAGATCGGTGACTGGGGGTTGGGTTATCGAAGATCGGTGACTGGGGGTTGGGTTATCGAAGATCGGTGACTGGGGGTTGGGTTATCGAAGATCGGTGACTGGGGGTTGGGTTATCGAAGATCGGTGATTGGGGGTTGGGTTATCGAAGATCGGTGATTGGGGGTTGGGTTATCGAAGATCGGTGATTGGGGGTTGGGTTATCGAAGATCGGTGATTGGGGGTTGGGTTATCGAAGATCGGTGATTGGGGGTTGGGTTATCGAAGATCGGTGATTGGGGGTTGGGTTATCGAAGATCGGTGATTGGGGGTTGGGTTATCGAAGATCGGTGATTGGGGGTTGGGTTATCGAAGATCGGTGATTGGGGGTTGGGTTATCGAAGATCGGTGATTGGGGGTTGGGTTATCGAAGATCGGTGATTGGGGGTTGGGTTATCGAAGATCGGTGATTGGGGGTTGGGTTATCGAAGATCGGTGATTGGGGGTTGGGTTATCGAAGATCGGTGATTGGGGGTTGGGTTATCGAAGATCGGTGATTGGGGGTTGGGTTATCGAAGATCGGTGATTGGGGGTTGGGTTATCGAAGATCGGTGATTGGGGGTTGGGTTATCGAAGATCGGTTCCTAATGAACTTTCCAGAAAATCCATTTTTAAATGAATTGGCAGCAGGTCGGAATATCCTCCAATGAGATCAACGGAATCATTAAGAGGGGATTAAAGTGCACATTAGTGCTACGGTTCCAACGTCGGCCGAGACCGACTCTGCCATGAGGGCCCCTCCTCTGGTATGAGGGCCCCTCCTCTGGTATGGGGGCCCCTCCTCTGGTATGGGGGCCCCTCCTCTGGTATGGGGGCCCCCTCCTCTGGTATGGGGGCCCCCTCCTCTGGTATGGGGGCCCCCTCCTCTGGTATGGGGGCCCCCTCCTCTGGTATGAGGGCCCCTCCTCTGGTATGAGGGCCCCTCCTCTGGTATGGGGGCCCCTCCTCTGGTATGGGGGCCCCTCCTCTGGTATGGGGGTCCCTCCTCTGGTATGGGGGCCCCTCCTCTGGTATGGGGGCCCCTCCTCTGGTATGGGGGCCGGTAATGCTCCAGTCTGAGAGCCGCTTCTGGACAAATGTCAGAGAAGCCGCCAGAATCATCATTTCAGGTTGTGAGAACCTCACTGATACCTTCACAGTACCGGTCTATGTACAAAGAGTACCTGTCTGTATACAGTGATATATAAAGAGTACCTGTCTGTATACAGGGATATATAAAGAGTACCTGTCTGTATACAGCGATATATAAAGAGTACCTGTCTGTATACAGGGATATATAAAGAGTACCTGTCTGTATACAGGGATATATAAAGAGTACCTGTCTGTATACAGTGATATATAGAGTACCTGTCTGTATACAGTGATATATAAAGTGTACCTGTATACATATAGTGAGAGCAGACATGTTTCCTCACCCAGATAGAAGCCATGCTGTATTCGTCTGTCTGTGGAGGTCTTACTCCTTTCACTGTCAATATGCTCACCGGTCTCTTTATTAGGCCCACCTGTTCAATTGCTTAGTAACACAAATTGCTAATCAGCCAATCACAGGGCAGCAGCTCAATGCATTTAGGCATCTAGACATGGTGAAGACGACTTGCTAAAGTTCAAACCGAGCATCAGAATGGGGAAGAAAGGGGACTTTGAATGTGGCATGGTTGTTGGTCCCAGATGGGCTGGTCTGAGTATTTCATAAACTGCTGATCTCCTGGGATTTTCCTGCACAACCATCTCTAGGGGTTTACAGAGAATGGTCCAAAAAATAGAAAATATCCAGTGAGTGGCAGTTGAGTGGAGGAAAATGCCTTGTTGGTGTCAGAGGAGAATGGGCAGACTGGTTGCTGTGACATTCAAATGGTAGGGTCAGAATTTGGCGTAAAGAACATAAAAGCATCCTGCCTTGTATCAATGGTTCAGGCTGGTGGTGGTGGTGTCATGGTGTGGGGGATCCATCCTGCCTTGTATCAATGGTTCAGGCTGGTGGTGGTGGTGTCATGGTGTGGGGGATCCATCCTGCCTTGTATCAATGGTTCAGGCTGGTGGTGGTGTCATGGTGTGGTGGATCCATCCTGCCTTGTATCAATGGTTCAGGCTGGTGGTGGTGGTGTCATGGTGTGGGGGATCCATCCTGCCTTGTATCAATGGTTCAGGCTGGTGGTGGTGGTGTCATGGTGTGGGGGATCCATCCTGCCTTGTATCAATGGTTCAGGCTGGTGGTGGTGGTGTCATGGTGTGGGGGATCCATCCTGCCTTGTATCAATGGTTCAGGCTGGTGGGGGTGGTGTCATGGTGTGGTGGATCCATCCTGCCTTGTATCAATGGTTCAGGCTGGTGGTGGTGGTGTCATGGTGTGGGGGATCCATCCTGCCTTGTATCAATGGTTCAGGCTGGTGGTGGTGGTGTCATGGTGTGGGGGATCCATCCTGCCTTGTATCAATGGTTCAGGCTGGTGGTGGTGGTGTCATGGTGTGGGGGATCCATCCTGCCTTGTATCAATGGTTCAGGCTGGTGGGGGTGTCATGGTGTGGTGGATCCATCCTGCCTTGTATCAATGGTTCAGGCTGGTGGTGGTGGTGTCATGGTGTGGGGGAGATTTTCTTGGCACACTTTGGGCCCCTTAGTACCAATTGGGGATCATTTAAACGCCATGGCCTCCCTGAGTATTGTTGCTGACCATGTCCATCCCTATGACTCCAGTGTCCCCATCTTCTGATGGTCCTTCCAGCAGGATAATGCTCCATGTCACAAAGCTCCAATCATCTCCAGCTGGTTTCTGGAACATGACAATGAGGTCACTGGACTCCAATGGCCTCCACAGTCACCAGATCTCCATCCAATAGAGCACCTTCGGGATGTGGTGGAACGGGAGATTCCCATCATGGATGTGCAGCCGACAAACCTGCAGCAACTGCGTGACGCCATCATGTCAATATGGACCAAAATCCAAGAGGAATGTTTCCAACACCTTGTTGGATCTACGCCACGGAGAATGAAGGCCGTTCTGAAGGCATAAGGGGGCCCAGCCCGGTAGTAGCAAGGTGGACCTAATAAAGTGGCCGGGGAGTTTATATTTCTTTTTTTGCCGTCTGCTTCCTGTTAAGGAAATTTCCCTTCACTTCCTGCCCTGAAGGCACATTAGGAAGTCAGCGGGAATATCTCCTCAGTTTTTAATACGGGCTAAATAAAAGTGATTGTCACCAGAAGAGGTGTCCTCGGTAGAAGATTTATCCCCGTTCTGAAGACACTTTGGATTTCCCATCACTTTCTCTCTCGGTGACATTGGTTACCAGTAAGGGTGGTCTTGGGTTTGGATTGAACCCACAAGATATCGTTCACTCCTGCCCCTGGAGCTCAATCATCTGTGACAGGATATTCCCGCTCCCCACAGCTACACATACACGAATGCCACGGACCTAAACTAGCCACATGACCACTGACCCAACATGGCCACTGACCCAACATGGCCACTGACCCAACATGGCCACTGACCCAACATGGCCACTGACCCAACATGGCCACTGACCCAACATGGCCACTGACCCAACATGGCCACTGACCCAACATGGCCACTGACCCAACATGGCCACTGACCCAACATGGCCACTGACCCAACATGGCCACTGACCCAACATGACCACTGACCCAACATGGCCACTGACCCAACATGACTACTGACCTAACATGGCCATGTGACTGTATTAGGTCAATGAGGTTGCGATCACCCCGCCCCTTTGTTGTCCAATAGGAGCTCAGACACTCCCTATACTGTCCAGGAACCACTACAGAGGATGGGGGTAGGGATCAGTGCAGCTGGCTGTGTTCTGTCTCTGATGGACTCTGGTGGTAGGTTATTCAGAGTGCATTTCCTGCCTCTCCCCCTTCAACCATCAGGAGGCGCTGCACACCTGAGCAATGCTCTCTGGGAAATGTACGCAGACAAACCTTTCCAGAAACACAACTTTCTGTTGGTGGACATATTTGCTCAGCCGTGTTCTGGGGGTTTCGTGTGCCAATCACAATCCCTGACTCCACCCTGTTATGTGTTCAGGGCACCCGGGGTGATGAGACACCGACCAACCAGAGCAGAAAAAATGGACTAGTGTAAGGACTGGAGGGACTCTGCCAAGGACCAAATTGTAATGTCTAGACCGGTCATCGCAACTCCAAACCTGCAGCTCCCGTGGGATGTCCCTGGCCTGCAGTGGTCAAGACCAACCAAAAGTGGTCCAAGGAAGGAAAACCGGAGAACCGCTGACAGGATCATGGGGGGGCCAAGGCACATTGATGGAGGTGGCGAGGGAAGGCTCATTGATGGAGATGGGGAGAGAAGGCTCATTGATGGAGGTGGGGATGGAAGGCTCATTGATGGAGGTGGGGATGGAAGGCTCATTGATGGAGGTGGGGATGGAAGGCTCATTGATGGAGGTGAGGGAGGGGAAGGCTCATTGATGGAGGTGAGGGAGGGGAAGGCTCATTAATGGAGGTGAGGGAGGGGAAGGCTCATTGATGGAGGTGAGGGAGGGGAAGGCTCATTGATGGAGGTGAGGGAGGGGAAGGCTCATTGATGGAGGTGAGGGAGGGGAAGGCTCATTGATGGAGGTGAGGGAGGGGAAGGCTCATTGATTGAGGTGAGGGAGGGGAAGGCTCATTGATGGAGGTGGGGAGGAAAGGCTCATTGATGGAGGTGGGGATGGAAGGGTCATTGATGGAGGTGGTGAGGGAAGGCTCATTGATGGAGGTGTGGAGGGAAGGCTCATTGATGGAGGTGGCGAGGGAAGGCTCATTGATGGAGGTGGCGAGGGAAGGCTCATTGATGGAGGTGGTGAGGGAAGGCTCATTGATGGAGGTGTGGAGGGGGTCGAAGCTCATTGATGGAGATGGGGAGGGAAGGCTCATTGATGGAGGTGAGGGAGGGGAAGGCTCATTGATGGAGGTGAGGGAGGGGAAGGCTCATTGATGGAGGTGAGGGAGGGGAAGGCTCATTGATGGAGGTGAGGGAGGGGAAGGCTCATTGATGGAGGTGAGGGAGGGGAAGGCTCATTGATGGAGGTGAGGGAGGGGAAGGCTCATTGATTGAGGTGAGGGAGGGGAAGGCTCATTGATGGAGGTGGGGAGGAAAGGCTCATTGATGGAGGTGGGGAGGAAAGGCTCATTGATGGAGGTGGGGATGGAAGGCTCATTGATGGAGGTGGGGATGGAAGGCTCATTGATGGAGGTGTGGAGGGAAGGCTCATTGATGGAGGTGTGGAGGGAAGGCTCATTGATGGAGGTGTGGAGGGAAGGCTCATTGATGGAGGTGGGAAGGAAAGGCTCATTGTTGGAGGTGAGGGAGGGAACGGCTCATTGATGGAGGTGGTGAGGGAAGGCTCATTGATGGAGGTGTGGAGGGGGTCGAAGCTCATTGATGGAGATGGGGAGGGAAGGCTCATTGATGGAGGTGAGGGAGCGGAAGGCTCATTGATGGAGGTGAGGGAGGGGAAGGCTCATTGATGGAGGTGAGGGAGGGGAAGGCTCATTGATGGAGGTGAGGGAGGGGAAGGCTCATTGATGGAGGTGAGGGAGGGGAAGGCTCATTGATGGAGGTGAGGGAGGGGAAGGCTCATTGATGGAGGTGAGGGAGGGGAAGGCTCATTGATGGAGGTGAGGGAGGGGAAGGCTCATTGATGGAGGTGGGGAGGAAAGGCTGATTGATGGAAGTGGAAAGGTTCATTGATGGAGGTGGGGAGGGAAGGCTCATTGATGGAGGTGGGGAGGGAAGGCTCATTGATGGAGGTGGGGAGGGAAGGCTCATTGATGGAGGTGGGGAGGGAAGGCTCATTGATGGAGGTGGGGAGGGAAGGCTCATTGATGGAGATGGGAAGGGAAGGCTTATTGATGGAGATGGGGAGAGAAGGCTCATTTATGGAGGTGGTGAGGGAAGGCTCATTTATGGAGGTGGCGAGGGAAGGCTCATTGATGGAGGTGGCGAGGGAAGGCTCATTGATGGAGGTGTGGAGGGGGTCGAGGCTCATTGATGGAGATGGGGAGGGAAGGCTCATTGATGGAGGTGGGGAGGGGGTCGAGGCTCATTGATGGAGATGGGGAGGGAAGGCTCATTGATGGAGGTGGGGAGGGGGTCGAGGCTCATTGATGGAGATGGGGTGGGAAGGCTCATTGATGGAGGTGGGGAGGGAAAGCTCATTGATGGAGATGGGAAGGGAAGGCTCATTGATGGAGATGGGGAGAGAAGGCTCATTTATGGAGGTGGCGAGGGAAAGCTCATTGATGGAGGTGGTGAGGGAAGGCTCATTGATGGAGGTGTGGAGGGAAAGCTCATTGATGGAGATGGGAAGGGAAGGCTCATTGATGGAGATGGGGAGAGAAGGCTCATTTATGGAGGTGGCGAGGGAAGGCTCATTGATGGAGGTGTGGAGGGGGTCGAGGCTCATTGTTGGAGGTGGTGAGGGAAGGCTCATTGATGGAGGTGTGGAGGGGGTCGAGGCTCATTGATGGAGATGGGGAGGGAAGGCTGGTCTGTGTAGTCTGATCCAATAAAAGAGCTACTGAAAACGTGAATACCGTTTGTGATGGAAAGGTGTCAGAACACGCAGAGCACCGCAGATTGTTGTGTATGGGGCTGTAGAGCCACAGACCGGTCAGGGTGCCCATGCTGCTCCGTGCCTACAGCCAAAAGAACTTACAATGGGCAGAACTGGACCACAGAACAATGGAAGAAGGGGGCCCGGTCTATTCATTCAAGAATGGTTTGAGGAACACAAAAACGAGTTTGAGGTGTTGACTTGGCCTCCAAATTCTCATGACCTCAATCCAATCGAGCAAGTCCGATCCATGGGCCCCACCTCCCAACTTACATGACTTAAAGGATCAGCTACAGGCGGCTTGGTGCCAGAGACCCCCACATCCCCCCAGAGGTCTAGTGGAGTCCATGCTGAGAGGTCAGGAATGAGGGGCCCGCGTGGTATTAGGTGGGTGGTCATAATGTTATGGCTGATCAGTGTATAAATGTGTGTTGTAATTGTGGAGCCGGGGGTGTCCTCCACACCCCACCTATAACTGAAATGCCATTGGTGGAAGGGCTGCCTTCTATGGTCTGTCATCTGTCATGGCAGCCGGGCCGCCTCATCATCATCCTGCGGTTTCTTTTCTTCGAGGGAACATTTAATATTAGCTGAACTCAGAACTCCTTAGAGCTGTAAGCAGCTTAGTGACCACTCATTAAATGCACGCCGGCCTCGCAGCCTCCACCAATGGCCCGCCTCGCAGCCTCCACCAATGGCACGCCTCGCAGCCTCCACCAATGGCACGCCGGCCTCGCAGCCTCCACCAATGGCCCGCCTCGCAGCCTCCACCAATGGCACGCCTCGCAGCCTCCACCAATGGCACGCCGGCCTCGCAGCCTCCACCAATGGCACGCCGGCCTCGCAGCCTCCACCAATGGCACGCCGGCCTCGCAGCCTCCACCAATGGCACGCCGGCCTCGCAGCCTCCACCAATGGCACGCCGGCCTCGCAGCCTCCACCAATGGCACGCCGGCCTCGCAGCCTCCACCAATGGCCCGCCGGCCTCGCAGCCTCCACCAATGGCCCGCTGGCCTCGCAGCCTCCACCAATGGCCCGCTGGCCTCGCAGCCTCCACCAATGGCCCGCTGGCCTCGCAGCCTCCACCAATGGCACGCCTCGCAGCCTCCACCAATGGCACGCCGGCCTCGCAGCCTCCACCAATGGCCCGCTGGCCTCGCAGCCTCCACCAATGGCCCGTCCGCCTCGCAGCCTCCACCAATGGCCCGCTGGCCTCGCAGCCTCCACCAATGGCCCGTCCGCCTCGCAGCCTCCACCAATGGCCCGCTGGCCTCGCAGCCTCCACCAATGGCCCGTCCGCCTCGCAGCCTCCACCAATGGCCCGCTGGCCTCGCAGCCTCCACCAATGGCCCGTCCGCCTCGCAGCCTCCACCAATGGCCCGCCTCGCAGCCTCCACCAATGGCACGCCTCGCAGCCTCCACCAATGGCACGCCGGCCTCGCAGCCTCCACCAATGGCACGCCGGCCTCGCAGCCTCCACCAATGGCACGCCGGCCTCGCAGCCTCCACCAATGGCCCGCCGGCCTCGCAGCCTCCACCAATGGCCCGCCGGCCTCGCAGCCTCCACCAATGGCCCGCCGGCCTCGCAGCCTCCACCAATGGCCCGCTGGCCTCGCAGCCTCCACCAATGGCCCGCTGGCCTCGCAGCCTCCACCAATGGCACGCCTCGCAGCCTCCACCAATGGCACGCCGGCCTCGCAGCCTCCACCAATGGCCCGCTGGCCTCGCAGCCTCCACCAATGGCCCGTCCGCCTCGCAGCCTCCACCAATGGCCCGCTGGCCTCGCAGCCTCCACCAATGGCCCGTCCGCCTCGCAGCCTCCACCAATGGCCCGCTGGCCTCGCAGCCTCCACCAATGGCCCGTCCGCCTCGCAGCCTCCACCAATGGCCCGCTGGCCTCGCAGCCTCCACCAATGGCCCGTCCGCCTCGCAGCCTCCACCAATGGCCCGTCCGCTTCGCAGCCTCCACCAATGGCACGCCGGCCTCGCAGCCTCCACCAATGGCCCGCCGGCCTCGCAGCCTCCACCAATGGCACGCCGGCCTCGCAGCCTCCACCAATGGCACGCCGGCCTCGCAGCCTCCACCAATGGCACGCTGGCCTCGCAGCCTCCACCAATGGCCCGCTGACCTCGCAGCCTCCACCAATGGCACGCCGGCCTCGCAGCCTCCACCAATGGCCCGCCTCGCAGCCTCCACCAATGGCACGCCGGCCTTGCAGCCTCCACCAATGGCCCGTCCGCCTCGCAGCCTCCACCAATGGCCCGTCCGCCTCGCAGCCTCCACCAATGGCCCGTCCGCCTCGCAGCCTCCACCAATGGCACGCCGGCCTCGCAGCCTCCACCAATGGCCCGCCCGCCTCGCAGCCTCCACCAATGGCACGCCGGCCTCGCAGCCTCCACCAATGGCACGCCGGCCTCGCAGCCTCCACCAATGGCCCGCCGGCCTCGCAGCCTCCACCAATGGCACACCGGCCTCGCAGCCTCCACCAATGGCACGCCGCCCTCGCAGCCTCCACCAATGGCCCGCCCGCCTCGCAGCCTCCACCAATGGCCCGCCCGCCTCGCAGCCTCCACCAATGGCCCGCCCGCCTCGCAGCCTCCACCAATGGCACGCCCGCCTCGCAGCCTCCACCAATGGCCCGCCCGCCTCGCAGCCTCCACCAATGGCCCGCCCGCACCTCCTCTCAAGGCTGCTTAGTGCACTCAGTAGGTTTTCTCTCCTTTTTTGCTTATGCTGCAAATATTCAGCAGATCTGGAGGTTCAAAGCTGGAGACCAATAGAGTGATGAATGCCGAGAGCAGCGAGAACATCAACCACAGAGTACAGAGCTCCCATATAGGTCAGAAGTTACTGCGACTCGTATCCCTCGCTGCAGGCAGACTGTGGACTGCAAAGAGAACCTGTCAGAGGATTAACTAGCCATGGGTTCTGTCTGATGATGGAGGAGGCCATCACCTAGCCCGGGGGTGGTGCCAGTTCTGGGACAGGCGTGGGTCCTACCCAATGCTGGAGGAGGCCATCACCTAGCCCGGGGGTGGAGCCAGGTCTGGGACAGGCGTGGGTCCTACCCAATGCTGGAGGATGGCACCAGAAGGCGCACCGTACACACGCCCCTCCCTGGACGCACCCCAGACCCCATTGGTCTGCTCTAGTCCCCTCCCCCGCATGCCAGTGATGATCTGACCAATGATTGGCTTAGCACCCCGGAAGGAAGAGCGGGTGAAGATGGATTTTTGTCACATCTGAATGTGACTTGGTGTCAGCCTCTTACACTCCCTGTACAGCAGAGCTCAGACAGGGACAGGGAGAAGCAGCACATAAGAAGCATGCTGATAGGAGGAGAGAACAGAGTGACTCACCATTGTGCTGCTTCTCCTTCCCTGTCCAATCACAGGCTGGGGGAGGGACAAGACCTGACAATGTACTGAACTGCACCAGGTCTCCAGGGTTGTTCTGTAGGGCAGAGCTGTGTAAATGGCAGGACTGGCTGGACGGAATGACAGCTCAGCGGGTCACACGGCTCCCACCTATGTATGGTGAACATCCATCGACATTTGGGATCGCACAACGAGGAGAATGTGAGCTGAAGGATGCAGACGGCTCGTCCGCCATTGTTTTCTATAATTAGCCGTCTGGAGCGCAGACACCCCTGAGATGCCAATATGATTAGTGACGGCCGTGCTGGGCCAGCTGCCACCTCCACAAACACAAATTACCCGACAATCAACTGCAGCGAAGAAGATTGGACGCGGGTCACAGCCATCTGTCATCGCACTATGGAATCTGCTGCGCCTGGAGGACAGAGGATCTTCCCGACATGTCACAATATACAGAGAGAGCGGCTTTACTCCACCTTTCATAGAGAGACTGCGCCTAGGCTGACCTCATCAGTCTGCTGCAGGCAGGAGGAAGCATTTCCTCAGTCGTCCCTCCCCCCAGGCCAAGATGATGTCATCAGTCTGCTGCAGGCAGGAGGAAGCATTTCCTCAGTCGTCCCTTCCCCCAGGCCAAGATGATGTCATCAGTCTGCTGCAGGCAGGAGGAAGCATTTCCTCAGTCGTCCCTTCCCCCAGGCCAAGATGATGTCATCAGTCTGCTGCAGGCAGGAGGAAGCATTTCCTCAGTCTCTCCTCCTTCAGGCCGAGACAATGTCACCAGTCTGCTGCAGGCAGGAGGAAGCATTTCCTCAGTCGTCCCTCCCCCCAGGCCAAGATGATGTCATCAGTCTGCTGCAGGCAGGAGGAAGCATTTCCTCAGTCTCTCCTCCTTCAGGCTGAGATGACATCACCAGTCTGCTGCATGTAGGAGTAAACATTTCTGAAGTCTCCCACATTTTTATCACCCGGATTGTGATCACAGCCTGAGCAACACAGGAGAACAGCATTGTGAGCAATAGAAAGGTATGCGGTACTCTGTATATAAGAGAGGTATGAGGCACTGTGTGTGACAGAGGTATCAGTCCTTATAGAGGCATGAGGCACCGTCTAATAAGAATCATGGGGTACCTTGTGTAACAGAAATGATGAGGCATCGCATGAAAAACAGTATGTAATAAGAGCACAGAGGCACTGCACGGAATACAGAGGCATGAGGCACTGCACGGAATACAGAGGCATGAGGCACTGCACGGAATACAGAGGCATGAGGCACTGCACGGAATACAGAGGCATGAGGCACTGCACGGAATACAGAGGCATGAGGCACTGCACGGAATACAGAGGCATGAGGCACTGCACGGAATACAGAGGCATGAGGCACTGCACGGAATAGAGAGGCATGAGGCACTGCACGGAATAGAGAGGCATGAGGCACTGCATGGAATAGAGAAGCATGAGGCACTGCACGGAATAGAGAGGCATGAGGCACTGCACGGAATAGAGAGGTATGAGGCACTGCACAGAATAGAGAGGTATGAGGCACTGCACGGAATAGAGAGGTATGAGGCACTGCACAGAATAGAGAGGTATGAGGCACTGCACGGAATAGAGAGGTATGAGGCACTGCACGGAATAGAGAGGTTTAAGAAATAGCTGCATGAAGCACGTTGTGTAATAGGCCTCAGGGCCTGCATGTAATACCGACATATGAATGATAATCACACTGGTGACACGGACAATGGGGAGCGGCTACCTATGGTGGAGTGCAAATCTCCGTGGTGTCATGGATACTGGGGAGTGAACTTTATGTGATGGAGGAGCTGTATGTGATGGGAGCACAGATCTCACTGGTGTCATGGATACTGGGGGGGTGGGGGGGGGAGCTACGCTATATTTCCCGCAGTATTGGGCCGCCGCCCTTTCCACACACATGATATTAATGGCCCCCCAGTCTTAGTCCGTAGGGTTCGATATTGAGTTGGCCCCGCCCTTTCCACACACATGACCTTTAATGGCCCCCCAGTCTTAGTCCGTAGGGTTCGATATTGAGTTGGCCCCGCCCTTTCCACACACATGACCTTTCATGGCCCCCCAGTCTTAGTCCGTAGGGTTCAATATTGAGTTGGCTCCGCCCTTTCCATCTATAACAGCTTCACCTCTTCTGGGAAGGCCATCCACAAGGTTTAGGAGGGTGTCTATGGGAAGGTTGGACCATTCTTCCAGAAGCACATTTGTCAGGTCAGGCACTGATGTCGGGGGAGGGGCACTGATGTCGGGGGAGGGGCACTGATGTCGGGGGAGGAGGCCTGGCTCACAGTCTCCACTCTAATTCATCCCAAAGGTGTTCTATGGGGTTGAGGTCAGGACTCTGTGCAGGACAGTCAAGTTCCTCCACCCCAAACTGGCTCCTCCATGTCTTTATGGACCTTGCTTTGTGCACTGGGGGGCAGTCATGTTGGAACATGAAATTGTCCAAAATGTTGCCTTAAGAGTTCCCTTCACTGGAACTAGGGGGCCAAGCCCAACCCCTCACCATAATCCTCCCTCCACCAAACCTTACACTTGGCACAATGCAGTCAGGCAAGTACCGTTCTCCTGGCCACCACCAAACCCAGACACGTCCATCGGATTGCAAGACAGAGAAGCGTGATTGGTCCCTGCAGAGAACACGCCTCCGCTGCTCTAGAGTCCAGTGGCAGCGTGCTTTACACCACGGCATCCGACGCTTTGCATTGCACTTGGTGATGGAAGGCTTGGATGCAGCTGCTCGGCCATGGAAACCCATTCCATGGAGCTCTCTATGCTCTGTTGTTGGGCTCATCTGAAGGCCACACCAAGTTTGGAGGTCTTTAGCTATTGACTCTGCAGACAGTTGGTGACTTCTGCGCTTCAGCATGCGCTGACCCCGCCCTGTCATATGACGTGGCCTACCACTTGGTGGCTGAGTGGCTGTTGTTCCCAGTGGCTTCCACTTTGTTATAATCCCACTAACAGCTGAGCGTGGAATATTTAGTAGCCAGGAAATGTCACGGATGGACTTATTGCCCAGGTGGCCACCTATCACGGGACCACGCTTGGAGTCACTGAGCTCCTGAGAGCGACCCATTCTTTCACCAATGTTTGTAGGAGCCGTCTGCATGCCTAGGGGCTTGATTGTATACACCTGTGTCCATGGAGGGGATTGGAACACCTGAATCACATGATATGGAGGGGATTGGAACACCTGAATCACATGATATGGAGGGGATTGGAGCACCTGAATCACATGATATGGAGGGGATTGGGACACCTGAATCACATGATATGGAGGGGATTGGGACACCTGAATCACATGATATGGAGGGGATTGGAACACCTGAATCACACGATATGGAGGGGATTGGAGCACCTGAATCACACGATATGGAGGGGATTGGAACACCTGAAGCACACGATATGGAGGGGATTGGAGCACCTGAATCACATGATATGGAGGGGATTGGAACACCTGAATCACATGATATGGAGGGGATTGGAACACCTGAATCACATGATATGGAGGGGATTGGAGCACCTGAATCACATGATATAGAGGGCGGGGACAATACATCGGGCAGTATAGTGTGGACATCATGGGGTGCAGAGCTCACTGGTGTCACGGACACTGGAGATAATGTGATGTTACAAATCTGCTGCCATCATGTCTTCCAGGATAGAAGAGCTGCGTTGGTAGAGGTTCCGGTGTTCCGTCCCCAGTCTGTATACGGACGATCCCCGGCACAATGACCTCTGGGGGTGCAGATTCTCCTCACTCCCAGGTGGACACAACACTTTGTCCGCTCAGCCCTTCTATAGAGAACGTGGTAATTGGTGGTCTTCATATCCGGCCTCTTTGTTCCCGGATTATTCGGCTGAGCGCAGGGGGTGTGGCCAGCAGATGGCACCATTGTAATCAGATGAATATATGACTTTGGTAATCACATTACGAGGCTTAGTGAGGATCTGATATTACAAGGACATCACATTGTACAGCACAGGAGCAGGCGAGAAGAGCCTTGTAAACAAAGATCCATCATATCTTCTGTACAAGACCCCTGCCAGATCCTACATTGCATACATGGAGCACCCGTGGGATCCACAGCCAGCACTGATCTTTGCGTGTTCTTCATGGCTCAGGAACACAGTCCTAGATCCTACCAGGAGGTATGAGGATGGTTGGAGAACGCAGGAGCAACACAAATAAAACATCAAATACTTGTTCGGCAGAGATGTCCATGGTCTTCATGTGCTGTTGGTTATAGATGGGTAGTTGTAGGTAGGTACAAATGGGTCGAAGTCAGGACCTTAATGTGCTTCTTCTTGAGCCGCTCCTTTGTTGCCTTGGCCGTGTGTTTTGGGTCATTGTCATGCTGGAACACCCATCCACCACCCATTTTCAATGCCCTGGCTGAGGGAAGAAGGTTCTCACCCAAGATTTGAGGGTACATTGCCCCGTCCATCGTCCCTTTGATGCGGTGCAGTTGTCCTGTCCCCTTAGCAGAAAAACACCCCCAAAGCAGAATGTTTCCACCACCATGTCTCACAGTTGGGATGGTGTTCTTGGGGTCATAGGCAGCATTCCTCCTCCAAACACAGCGAGTTGAGTTGATGCCAAAGAGCTGGATTTTGGTCTCCTCTGACCACAACACTTCCCACCAGTCCTCCTCGGCATCATTCAGATGTTCAGTGGCAGACTTCAGCCGGGCCTGGACATGGGCTTTCCTGAGCAGAGGGACCGTGCGGGCACTGCAGGATTTCAGTCCTTGTCGGCGTAGTGTGTTACCAATTGTTTTCTTGGTGACTGTGGTCCCAGCTGCCTGGAGATCATTGACAAGATCCTCACGTGTAGTTCTGGGATGATTCCTCACTGTTCTCATGATCATTGACACTCCACGAGGTGAGATCTTGCATGGTGCACCAGACCTAGGGAGACTGACACTTGTTTTGTGTTTCTTCCATTTGTGAATGATTGCACCAACTGTTGTCACCTTCTCACCAAGCTGCTTGGCCATAGTTTGGTAGCCCAGTCCAGCCTTGTGTAGGTCTACCATCTTGTCCCTGACATCCTTGGACAGCTCTTTGGTCTTTGCCATGGTGGAGAGTTTGGAATCTGATGGTTTGATGGCTCCTGTGGACAGGTGTCTTTTATACAGGTAACACAATGAGATTAGCAGCACTCCCTTTAAGAGACTGCTTCTAATCTCAGCTTGTTACCTGTATGAGAGACACCTGGGAGCCAGAAATCCTGCTGAATGATAGGGGATCAAATCCTTCTTTCCCTCATGAACATGCAGATCCGTCATCATTTGTTAGACGCATTTCTGCTGAATTTGTTGTTGTATTCTGTCTCTCAGTGTTACACCGAACATTCCATTGTTAGACCGATCGTTTCTGTGTGAGGGGCGAACATTCCATTGCTAGACCGATCGTTTCTGTGTGAGGGGCGAACGTTCCATTGCTAGACCGATCGTTTCTGTGTGAGGGGCGAACGTTCCATTGCTAGACCGATCGTTTCTGTGTGAGGGGCGAACGTTCCATTGCTAGACCGATCGTTTCTGTGTGAGGGGCGAACGTTCCATTGCTAGACCGATCGTTTCTGTGTGAGGGGCGAACGTTCCATTGTTAGACCGATCGTTTCTGTGTGAGGGGCGAACGTTCCATTGTTAGACCGATCGTTTCTGTGTGAGGGGCGAACGTTCCATTGTTAGACCGATCGTTTCTGTGTGAGGGGCGAACATTCCATTGTTAGACCGATCGTTTCTGTGTGAGGGGCGAACATTCCATTGTTAGACCGATCGTTTCTGTGTGAGGGGCGAACATTCCATTGTTAGACCGATCGTTTGTGTGAGGGGCGAACATTCCATTGTTAGACCGATCGTTTCTGTGTGAGGGGCGAACATTCCATTGTTAGACCGATCGTTTCTGTGTGAGGGGCGAACATTCCATTGTTAGACCGATCGTTTCTGTGTGAGGGGCGAACATTCCATTGTTAGACCGATCGTTTCTGTGTGAGGGGCGAACATTCCATTGTTAGACCGATCGTTTCTGTGTGAGGGGCGAACATTCCATTGTTAGACCGATCGTTTCTGTGTGAGGGGCGAACATTCCATTGTTAGACCGATCGTTTCTGTGTGAGGGGCGAACATTCCATTGTTAGACCGATCGTTTCTGTGTGAGGGGCGAACATTCCATTGTTAGACCGATCGTTTCTGTGTGAGGGGCGAACATTCCATTGTTAGACCGATCGTTTCTGTGTGAGGGGCCAACATTCACCATCAGCAGGGGGGCAAATACGCATTTCCTTCACTGTACGGGTCAAAATCGTGTTGGTAAAGTAATGACCATCAATTTATTTATTACAGCAAAAGACGCGTTTTGTGGCTCATCTGCCACTTCATCAGTTTATCGGTGAATCACCGGAGTTCAGAGGTTCCTATTTGCTGCCCAATCACTGGTCTGAATCAGCCATGGAGTGAATGTTGGACTGGTCCTGGGGAACCGTCTGAATTCTGATCTGGTTTTGAGTGACTTTAGTGGTATTTTTAATAATTTGGAGATAAGATGATTTAGAAAACGCAGGAACCAATCAAGGCAGAATCGGTCCAATCACCTTTTATCTTGTATCTGGTCTCCTGCCGGATCTATTCTCACCATTACACAAGACGGTATGAGCGTATCCCAAGACCGGGTATATACCATACTGTATATAAGGACTGTCCCTATCCCTCTTTATTGTGGGGGAGGGGAGAAGGCCTCGAGATGACAGATCTGATTGGCGGGTAGAGAACGGACAGCCTCTCATTCTGGAGGTAAGTACGGCCGGAGGACATTTCATACATAAATGGTGCAATCAGCTGAGATTAAACTGCCGGCTGTGATCAGCCCGAGAGGAGCGGGCCTGAGGAACGACCAAGCCCTCCACAGAGGAGCGGGCCTGAGGAACGACTAAGCCCTCCATAGTGGACTGGGCCTGAGGAACGACCAAGCCCTCCACAGAGGAGCGGGCCTGAGGAACGACCAAGCCCTCCATAGAGGAGCGGGCCTGAGGAACGACTAAGCCCTCCATAGTGGACTGGGCCTGAGGAACGACTAAGCCCTCCATAGAGGAGCGGGCCTGAGGAACGACTAAGCCCTCCATAGAGGAGCGGGCCTGAGGAACGACTAAGCCCTCCATAGAGGAGCGGGCCTGAGGAACGACTAAGCCCTCCATAGAGGAGCGGGCCTGAGGAACGACTAAGCCCTCCATAGAGGAGCGGGCCTGAGGAACGACTAAGCCCTCCATAGTGGACTGGGCCTGAGGAACGACTAAGCCCTCCATAGAGGGGCGGGCCTAAGGAACGACTAAGCCCTCCATAGAGGGGCGGGCCTGAGGAACGACTAAGCCCTCCATAGAGGAGCGGGCCTGAGGAACGACTAAGCCCTCCATAGAGGGGCGGGCCTGAGGAACGACTAAGCCCTCCATAGAGGGGCGGGCCTGAGAAAGTTTTTTGGCCGTATAAATGGCGCCATGACTATGCTGGCAGCAGGCTGAATTGCTCAGCAGCTTTTTGCAGTGAAGGATTTTTTTGGCTTCCTCACACAAGGCCGAAGGCATCACTGTTACGCCTCTGCACTGTCCAGGCGCCTCACGTAACAATGACATCATCAGCCACAGGAGGTGGGTGGGGCTGGGAATTTCTGACCCCTGGAGTCTCATGAGGATATAAGAAGCCACCATGTAACTAAACTCTACGAATAAAGATCTGCTTTCTTATAGGAGTGTTAATGGTCCCTAAGCTGAAAAGCCCGCCTCTTTGTCTGGAGTTACTCCTGCCATTCAGTGCACTTCCTGTGCCGGGGCAATGCTGGGCCTTGAGCCTCAGAGTTGTGTATCTGAAGTGTGAGATGTTTGAAATTACTGTTCAAGGATCTCCCTGCTTCACCCTCATCCATTCTGTGGATCTGTGATGACCACTGTTTTCCTTGCTGGAGGGGAAGCTATACCTGAAGAGGTGAAATGGAAGGATTCACCCTCATCCATTCTGTGAATCTGTGATGACTACTGTTTTCCTTGCTGGAGGGGAAGCTGTACCTGAGGAGCTGCAGTGGAACGATCTCCCTACTTCTGCCTCATCCATTCTGTGAATCTGTGATGACTACTGTTCTCCTTGATACAGGGGAAGCTGTACCTGAGGAGCTGCAGTGGAACGATCTCCCTACTTCTGCCTCATCCATTCTGTGAATCTGTGATGACCACTGTTTTCCTTGCTGGAGGGGAAGCTATACCTGAAGAGGTGCAATGGAAGGATTCACCCTCATCCATTCTGTGAATCTGTGATGACTACTGTTCTCCTTGCTAGAGGGGAAGCTGTACCTGAGGAACTGCAGTGGAAGAATCTCCCTGCTTCACCCTTATCCATTCTGTGAATCTGTGATGACTACTGTTCTCCTTGCTACAGGGGAAGCTGTACCTGAGGAGCTGCAGTGGAACGATCTCCCTACTTCTGCCTCATACATTCTGTGGATCTGTGATGACCACTGTTTTCCTTGCTGGAGGGGAAGCTATACCTGAAGAGGTGCAATGGAAGGATTCACCCTCATCCATTCTGTGAATCTGTGAGTACTACTGTTCTCCTTGCTGGAGGGTAAGCTGTAGCTGAGGAGGTGCAATGGAAGGATCTCCCTGCTTTTGCTTCACCCATTCTGTGGATCTGTGATGACCACTGTTCACCTTGCTGGAGGGTAAGCTGTAGCTGAGGAGGTGCAATGGAAGGATCTCCCTGCTTCTGCTTCATCCATTCTGTGGATCTGCACTTCCTCCTACTCCCCTCCTGCTGCTTAAAAATTACTTCATCAGTCATCACAGAGACATCTCTGACATGTGGAGGAAATGTCCACCAAGATGGCCACCACCACACAGAGACCCAATGCAGGACAACAGATCGGAAGTCAATAATGGGGAAAATATTAGGTGCAGGGGGGCCACAGGCAATACTGCTGAGTAGTCCTAGGCCCCTACTAAAAGTGGAATGTTAGTCAGAGAACCCTCCTCGATGATGTCAGGCCGGCCCCTTTTTGCAGGTCTAGCTATGGAAAACATTCCAAATAAGTGCCTATACTGTGTACAGTCCAGTAATACCCGGGCTCACCCTGTTCTGCACGTGCTCAGTTGCTGTCTGTTTTTTGGCACTGTGCTTAAAATGTAGAGGTCGATCTAATGACAGCCTAAAGATTTGCTGCTGCTCAGGGGCTCTAGGCTTCTGCAAAATGGCCGCCTCCAGCAAGAAGAAACAGGAACAACACTGGAGGCCATTTATAGGTAGTTAAAGGGGGAGTTCCACTTTAATGTTTTTGTTGGGCACGACTCCCACTTACCCCCATCCAGCAAGAAACATCTCCATCCCTTATCCTGGGAATTCCGGTCATAAACCCCACTTACTGCTGCTCGCCCTCCTGCTCTGATCTCTGCCCCCTCCTGTAGTGGGTGGAGCCTGCTGGGCCCCTCCCACAGCTCTGCTCTCTCCTTGTGCAGAGTGACTGGTCTGGTCTCTGCCCCTCCTATACTTTTCTGCTTGCAGTGGGTGGAGCCTGCTGGGCCCCTCCCACAGGTCTGCTCTCTCCGTGTGCAGAGTGACTGGTCTGGTCTCTGCCCCTCCTATACTTTTCTGCTTGCAGTGGGTGGAGCTTGCTGGGCCCCTCCCACAGGTCTGCTCTCTCCTTGTGCAGAGTGACTGGTCTGGTCTCCGCCCCTCCTATACGTTTCTGCTTGCAGTGGGTGGAACTTGCTGGGCCCCTCCCACAGGTCTGCTCTCTCCTTGTGCAAAGTGACTGGTCTGGTCTCCGCCCCTCCTATACTTTCTGCTTGCAGTGGGTGGAGCTTGCTGGGCCCCTCCCACAGGTCTGCTCTCTCCTTGTGCAGAGTGACTGGTCTGGTGTCCGCCCCTCCTATACTTTTCTGCTTGCAGTGGGTGGAGCTTGCTGGGCCCCTCCCACAGGTCTGCTCTCTCCTTGTGCAGAGTGACTGGTCTGGTCTCCGCCCCTCCTATACTTTCTGCTTGCAGTGGGTGGAGCCTGCTGGGCCCCTCCCACAGGTCTGCTCTCTCCTTGTGCAGAGTGACTGGTCTGGTCTCCGCCCCTCCTATACTTTTCTGCTTGCAGTGGGTGGAGCTTGCTGGGCCCCTCCCACAGCTGTGCTCCCTGCAGCACAGTGATGATGTCACTTCTAGTTTTACAAGGCGATACCTGGGTTTGTAAGGCATGTGGTGCACACAGAGTGGATCTATTGAGGAATGAAGGTTGCTGCTTTGGATGAAGTTGCTCCTCAAACATACAATCCCAGCGACTTGGCGCTCCATGACCCCATGTGTAGTGAGTGCACTCCGCCGTCACATACGTTGGCAGAACGCGGCTCTCACCCGGATCATCGGTTTGGACCCGTCCCTGGATCTCACAGCTGCATTTTCTCCAGCAGACTCAGAAAGTGAATGTGATTTTCTGGAATAGCCGCCGTCCTATTTTTAGAGTGAATTGATGTTCTCTGGCCGCTCTCCCCCAGGATCTCCGACTGCCAGCAACCAAAACACATTCACACGGCAGCCACCGGGGAGGAGAGTTGTCATTGAAGGCCAGATTATGCTGAGCAATGTGAACCCGATCCCGGGGTGAGGGCACAAGCACGACAATTCTTCTTTCTAGAGGTTTCTGGTGGTTCTTGGAAGACGAGGAGACTATTGATGAGTCTTCTGCGTCTCAGTGACCCCGCGGCATTGTGTCCCTTTCTCTAGCTGAGATGGAAATTTACGGCTCATCAATGTGACCTCCTGGCTCTGTTTTCCCCAGAGAAAAGTTGTGAGGAGGTCATGGAGAACGATGTGAAGAACAATGTGGAGGGTGTGGTGAACGAGGTGGAGGGTGTGGTGAACGAGGTGGAGGGTGTGGTGAACGAGGTGGAGGGTGTGGTGAACGAGGTGGAGGGTGTGGTGAACGTGGTGAACGAGGTGGAGGACGTGGTGAACGAGGTGGAGGGTGTGGTGAACGAGGTGGAGGGTGTGGTGAACGAAGTGGAGGGTGTGGTGAACGAGGTGGAGGGTGTGGTGAACGAGGTGGAGGGTGTGGTGAACGAGGTGGAGGGTGTGGTGAACGAGGTGGAGGGTGTGGTGAACGAGGTGGAGGGTGTGGTGAACGAGGTGGAGGGTGTGGTGAACGAGGTGGAGGGTGTGGTGAACGATGTGGAGGGTGTGGTGAACGATGTGGAGGGTGTGGTGAACGAGGTGGAGGGTGTGGTGAACGAGGTGGAGGGTGTGGTGAACGAGGTGGAGGGTGTGGTGAACGATGTGGAGGGTGTGAAGAACGATGTGGAGGGTGTGGTGAACGAGGTGGAGGGTGTGCTGAACGAGGTGGAGGGTGTGGTGAACGTGGTGAACGAGGTGGAGGGTGTGGTGAACGAGGTGGAGGGTGTGGTGAACGAGGTGGAGGGTGTGGTGAACGAGGTGGAGGGTGTGGTGAACGAGGTGGAGGGTGTGAAGAACGAGGTGGAGGGTGTGGTGAACGAGGTTGAGGGTGTGGTGAACGAGGTGGAGGGTGTGAAGAACGAGGTGGAGGGTGTGGTGAACGAGGTGGAGGGTGTGATGAACGAGGTGGAGGGTGTGGTGAACGAGGTGGAGGGTGTGGTGAACGTGGTGAACGAGGTGGAGGACGTGGTGAACGAGGTGGAGGGTGTGGTGAACGAGGTGGAGGGTGTGGTGAACGAGGTGGAGGGTGTGGTGAACGAGGTGGAGGGTGTGGTGAACGTGGTGAATGAGGTGGAGGGTGTGGTGAACGATGTGGAGGGTGTGAAGAACGATGTGGAGGGTGTGAAGAACGATGTGGAGGGTGTGAAGAACGATGTGGAGGGTGTGGTGAACGAGGTGGAGGGTGTGGTGAACGAGGTGGAGGGTGTGGTGAACGAGGTGGAGGGTGTGGTGAACGATGTGGAGGGTGTGAAGAACGATGTGGAGGGTGTGAAGAACGATGTGGAGGGTGTGAAGAACGATGTGGAGGGTGTGGTGAACGAGGTGGAGGGTGTGCTGAACGAGGTGGAGGGTGTGGTGAACGTGGTGAACGAGGTGGAGGGTGTGGTGAACGAGGTGGAGGGTGTGGTGAACGAGGTGGAGGGTGTGGTGAACGAGGTGGAGGGTGTGATGAACGAGGTGGAGGGTGTGGTGAACGAGGTGGAGGGTGTGAAGAACGAGGTGGAGGGTGTGAAGAACGAGGTGGAGGGTGTGGTGAACGAGGTTGAGGGTGTGGTGAACGAGGTGGAGGGTGTGAAGAACGAGGTGGAGGGTGTGGTGAACGAGGTGGAGGGTGTGGTGAACGAGGTGGAGGGTGTGGTGAACGAGGTAGAGGGTGTGGTGAACGAGGTGGAGGGTGTGGTGAACGAGGTGGAGGGTGTGGTGAACGAGGTAGAGGGTGTGGTGAACGAGGTGGAGGGTGTGGTGAACGAGGTGGAGGGTGTGAAGAACGAGGTGGAGGGTGTGGTGAACGAGGTTGAGGGTGTGGTGAACGAGGTGGAGGGTGTGAAGAACGAGGTGGAGGGTGTGGTGAACGAGGTGGAGGGTGTGGTGAACGAGGTAGAGGGTGTGGTGAACGAGGTGGAGGGTGTGGTGAACGAGGTGGAGGGTGTGGTGAACGAGGTAGAGGGTGTGGTGAACGAGGTGGAGGGTGTGGTGAACGAGGTGGAGGGTGTGGTGAAGGAGGTGGAGGGTGTGGTGAAGGAGGTGGAGGGTGTGGTGAAGGAGGTGGAGGGTGTGGTGAAGGAGGTGGAGGGTGTGGTGAACGAGGTGGAGGGTGTGGTGAAGGAGGTGGAGGGTGTGGTGAACGATGTGGAGGGTGTGGTGCACGATGTGGAGGGTGTGAAGAACGATGTGGAGGGTGTGAAGAACGATGTGGAGGGTGTGGTGCATGATGTGGAGGTCGTGGAGAACGATGTGGAGGTCGTGGAGAACGGTGTGGAGGTCGTGGAGAACGATGTGGAGGGTGTGGTTAATGATGTGGAGGTCGTGGAGAACGAACGATGTGGAGGGTGTGGTGAACCATGTGGGGAACAATGTGGAGGTCACGGAGAACAATGTGGAGGATGTGGGGAACAATGTGGAGGATGTGGTGAATGATGTGGGGAACAATGTGGAGGTCACGGAGAACAATGTGGGGAACCATGTGGAGGTCACGGAGAACAATGTGGAGGTCATGGAGAACAATGTGGAGGTCACGGAGAACAATGTGAGGAACAATGTGGGGAACAATATGGAGGTCATGGAGAACAATGTGGAGGTCATGGAGAACAATGTGGGGAACAATGTGGAGGTCATGGAGAACAATGTGGAGGTCATGGAGAACAATGTGGAGGTCATGGAGAACAATGTGGAGGTCATGGAGAACAATGTGGAGGTCATGGAGAACAATGTGGGGAACAATGTGGAGGTCATGGAGAACAATGTGGGGAACAATATGGAGGTCATGGAGAACAATGTCGGGAACAATGTGTAGGTAATGGAGAACAATGTGGAGGTCATGGAGAACAATGTGGAGGTCATGGAGAACAATGTGGAGGTCACGGAGAACAATGTGGAGGTCACGGAGAACAATGTGGAGGTCACGGAGAACAATGTGGAGGTCACGGAGAACAATGTGGGGAACAATGTGGAGGTCATGGAGAACAATGAATTTCAAAGTCCAGGCTGAGAATGGAGGGCTCAGGCCTTGTAGAGTTCTTTTTATAAGGAAATGTTTTGAGCATGAAATGTTGTTTCTGTCACCTTACATCTCAGGGTGTCGATGTTCTGAGCCCCAAACAGGAATTGTGAGGTTACTGAACTCCAAGATATGGAATGTACAGGTCAGGACAGGCTGAATATTAATAGATCTGGGTTATAGGCCGCACCTTCAGGTGACTGGACACTGGCAAGCCCTTGAGGTCACATTCCCCCGGGGTGCCTCCCCTATAACTCCATGCCACTCTATCTAGGAGAGTCTGGAGAGGGCGGTATGTGTCCTGTACTTCAAGACTTGGAATTTCCAGTCACAATTCCTCCACTCCCAATCATACTCCCATACTCCCATGCACCATGGGACATCCCCACGCAATGAACACAAGAGTGGGCAGCAACAAGGCAACAAAAGTGCTCCAACAGGCCCAACAACAAGAGGGGAAACCCCAGAGTCAGAGTGCTGCTCCAAGGAGCTCGAGGCTGAAAGCTGCAACCGCTAAGAATGGACATCCAATTGGTAAAACAGAAGACCAGGTGGGGGCCTCACAGAGCTGGGAGACGGCCTGGTGCCTAGAAGCCCAGGAAGCTCCGACAGATCTGGTGGTGTGTAACAGTAATGGTGGATCTGAAGTCCAGGGTGTCATGCGAGGACCCGAGGAAAGAATAACCGGGAATCTGCCCAATGGAGGCAGTAGCCTTTAGGTACTAATGGTTCTGACTACATCCAGGTAATGTACAGAGACTTCCCTTGAATGCTTAGCAGCAGGACGCATGGATGGCAGAACAATGTCCTCACTGAGGTGGAATACTTAACCCACCTGTGAAAGAAAGAATGGTCTGGGGCCGTGGTCTCCAAACTGCGGTGTTTTGCGTGCTTTTATCTGACCTTTGGGACACTATTTCATCCACTGATACCAACAATGACACCAAAGACGCGGCACAGTTCCTCCCACTGACACCAAAATGGGCATAATACTTCCTACCGACACCAACGATGGGGCACAATTCCCCCCAATGACACCAACAAGGGGGCACAATTCCCCCTATGACACCAACGATGGGGCACAATTCCACCCAATGACACCAACGATGGGACACAATTCCCCCCATGACACCAACAATGGGGCACAATTCCACCCAATGACACCAACGATGGGGCACAATTCCACCCCCAATGATGGGGCACAATTCCCACCTATGACACCAATGATGGGGCACAATTGCCCCCAATGACACCAATGATGGGGCACAATTCCCCCCAATGACACCAACGATGGGGCACAATTCCCCCCAATGACACCAACGATGAGGCACAATTCCCCCCAATGACACCAACGATGGGGCGCAATTCCCCCTATGACACCAACGATGGGGCACAATTCCACCCCCAATGATGGGGCACAATTCCCACCTATGACACCAACGATGGGGCACAATTCCCCCCAATGACACCAACAATGGGGCACAATTCCCCCCAATGACACCAACGATGGGGCACAATTCCCCCCAATGACACCAACGATGGGGCACAATTCCCCCCAATGACACCAACGATGGGGCACAATTCCCCCCAATGACACCAACGATGGGGCACAATTCCCCCCAATGACACCAACGATGGGGCACAATTCCCCCCAATGACACCAACGATGGGGCACAATTCCCCCCAATGACACCAACGATGGGGCACAATTCCCCCCAATGACACCAACGATGAGGCACAATTCCCCCCAATGACACCAACGATGGGGCACAATTCCTCCCAATGGCAACGATGGGGCACAATTGCTCCCAATGACACCAACGAGGGGGCACAATTCCCCCCCCCAATGATGGGGCACAATTCCTCCCACTGACACCAATGATGGGGCACAATTCCTCCCACTGACATCAATAATGGGCACAGTTCCTCCCACTGACACCAATGATGGGGCACTATTCCTCCCACTGACACCAATGATGGGGCACTATTCCTCCCACTGACACCAACGATAGGGCACTATTCCTCCCACTGACATCAACAATGGGCACAATTCCTCCCACTGACACCAATGATGGGGCACAATTCCTCCCACTGACATCAATAATGGGCACAGTTCCTCCCACTGACACCAACGATGGGGCCTTCTTTTGTTCCCCACTGAAGTCGAGACCTTTTCTACTCCCAATGGCCGGCAACCCTAAAGTCTGAAGGACAGTAAAGTGGCCCTTTGTTTAGAAGGTTTGAAACCCCCTGGTATATGGGGTAAGACAACCTTGTTATTGTAGAGGAAGGGCTCTTTACAGGAAAGGGTCGCCAGGTCAGAGACATGATGGCCACAGGAAAGGCTATTTTGCTGGCAAGAATTTCTAAGGGAAATCCCTGATGATTCAAAGGACGGTCTCTGCAAGGTAGAGAGGACCAAATGAAGGTCCCAGGGAAGTGCAGGGTGCTGCAAAGGGGTGACCAATGCGAGAAACACCTTGAAAAAAGGTTTTTATTAAGGGATGCCAAAGTCCTTTGGAAATGATGGATAAGGTCAAAGCCCCCCCTGAAGGGCGCTATGAGGTGATTCTGGTTGAGGGCTTCACAGGAAGGCCAGGACGTGAGGCACAGAGTAATCTCTGAATTTACTGCACCAGGCAATGGAAGATTTACAGGTCTGAAGAGAAAGCTTCCTGGCTGTGGCTTTTCCTTCAGCAAGTTCCGAATCACAAACTCAGAAACCCCTCTATCCTGAAAGACCTGGAATTCAACAGTCATGCTACCAAAACCAGGGACTGAAGGATGGAACAGAGGTGGAAGGCTGGAGAGCAGAGTTTTTGATGACCCAAAGGCCTGGAGCAGCTGATTCGGAGATGTTCTGAGAGCTGTACGGGAGGTGAATCCTTCAGGAAAGGCTGCGTGGATAGCCTGGCCCCTGGAAGTCCTGAGAAGGGTGAGGAAAGGTGGAAAGATTTTGGTGAACACCCTGGAAGCAGAAGACAGGCCAGAAGGCAACGCGACAGACTGGAGGTGGTTGTCTACCAGTGGAAGGCACAGAAGTGATGAAGTGGGCAAAGGGGAACATGCAGAGAAGAGTCCTGGTTGTCCATGGACATGACATTGTGTTTTCCATACAACATATGAATGTGAAGGATTTGTTGAGGGACAGGACTGGTACCTCTGGTACTGTGAACAGGTTGGACTACAATCCGTTGAACCTTTCTTGTGGAGGTTCCGGTATAGGAACTCCCCGAAACAAGGAGGTAGTTCAGAACCTTCAGTTCAGTAGAATTATGAACCCTATATTGTACCTTTTTGAAACCACTGACTGAACTCTCAGGTCTGGGACCCAGAGAGATACTCCCACCTTTAGGGGTGAGGCACCCCTTCTATGTGCAACAGTACTGGGACCCCGGGTATCAGGGTGTGATTTTGCTGGAACCCCCAATGTCAGTGTGACACTAAATTAGGATCCCTATAGGTTAGAGCACCCCTATCCTATACCTGTGCCCCTCCCCTGAACCCGTGTCTTCAGATTTCATATATCAGGGGGCTTCATACTGTTGGTGTCCGCACTCTGGGAACCAATCAAAAGAACCCAAACTTCTAGTTCCAAATAGAAGGCAACTGAAAGGTCCGCCCATCACTCTTCTTTGACTTCACAGTAACAGCTGAACAATCTACTTAACCCCTTCATGATGACAATACGAAAAGGGGGGAGGGGCCCGGGGGGGAGGGGCCCAGCACACAGACCTGGCCTTCACCGAGAGGACCCGGGTTTTGGGTTGGGCCCCAGGACTCCCGCTTCCTGGCCTCTGTGACGGCCTCTATCAGTGATCAGACACTGTGCAGCCCACCCCCCGTCTCTTCTGAACGGAAATATACATCATATACATACAGAGGATCCAACACAGAAGACATTTATACTTCTCTCCTTGCAGGACAAACAAAAGCTGGAGCCGTGTGATCTAAGTCAGTGTCGGGGCCACAGGTCGGTGTGAAAGGTCAGTGCCAGGGTTAGTGTCGGGGCCACAGGTCGGGGTGAAAGGTCAGTGCCAGGGTTAGTGTCGGGGTCACAGGTCGGGGTGAAAGGTCAGTGCCAGGGTTAGTGTCGGGGTCACAGGTCGGGGTGAAAGGTCAGTGCCAGGGTTAGTGTCGGGGTAAAAGGTCAGTGCCAGGGTTAGTGTCGGGGCCACAGGTCGGGGTGAAAGGTCAGTGCCAGGGTTAGTGTCGGGGTCACAGGTCGGGGTGAAAGGTCAGTGCCAGGGTTAGTGTCGGGGTCACAGGTCGGGGTGAAAGGTCAGTGCCAGGGTTAGTGTCGGGGTGAAAGGTCAGTGCCAGGGTTAGTGTCGGGGTGAAAGGTCAGTGCCAGGGTTAGTGTCGGGGTCACGGGTCAGTGCCAGGGTTAGTGTCGGGGTCACAGGTCAGTGCCAGGGTTAGTGTCGGGGTCACAAGTTGGGGTGAAAGGTCAGTGCCAGGGTTAGTGTCGGGGTCACAGGTCAGTGCCAGGGTTAGTGTCGGGGTCACAAGTTGGGGTGAAAGATCAGTGCCAGGGTTAGTGTCGGGGTCACAAGTTGGGGTGAAAGATCAGTGCCAGGGTTAGTGTCGGGGTCACAAGTTGGGGTGAAAGGTCAGTGTCAGTAAATTTTATGTAGGATATTTTAGCCCTCATGCACACTTGATGGTTTTACAGCGGCTGTTTTGGGTGTTTGATGGTTTTTTCTACAGTCATTAAACCCCCCCCCCCCCCCGGCATGT
>NW_028320599.1:0-64436 GCF_062004578.1 Staurois parvus
AAACGAACGTACTAATGGCTTCTTCAGAAAGGATGAATAGGGAAGGAGAGAGGAGTAGGGGAGAAGGGAAGAAAAGGAGGAACCCTTAATATCATTATCCCAGAAAAACTTGGAGATTTAACTCTGTGTACAGCCCTTTTGGAGCTAAAGTCTTTAAAGCGGACCTTCACTCTCTCAATCAACATGGACTATTTTTAATCCTGCTGCTGCTAATATTAGTAAACAGAAAAGTATTACATTTACTTGTATAAACTTTTTTTTTTTTTTTTACATTTCATCAGTTACTTCCTGGTTTCTATGCTTAGGCAAATTGTCAGATATCCCAGGAGTCTTTTAGGAGGGAAGGAGGGGCTTTCTCTGCTAAGCACTCTCTCCTATCTGAGCTAAGGGCTGATGGCTTCTAAATTCCAGGAAGTAAATTTATCTGCCCTTAAGATGGCTGCAGTCAAAAATGCTAGAGGGGTATTTTTCAAATTATTTTTTTTTCTCAGCAAAATAAAGCATAGAGATGTGAATGGATGGGGGAGTTTGCTTTGCACATAAAACATGAATTAAATAGTGTTTTTGATTTGTGCTGCTTAGATGCAGTGTAGTTCTGCTTTCATTTATGTATCCAAAATGTTTCGTTGTGTAACGACACAGTGTTAAACTCCTCTCTCCTTGTACTTCAGCGTATAAATCCTCTTTACCTTTAAACCATCCAGTTTTTCATTATGGAAGGTTCTGAAGTGTTGTGCAAGGAGACTGTCAGGTTCGTTCTTTCTTTATAATTTCACAAAGGTGTTCACCAATGTGCTCTCTTAACTGGTGTTTGTTCTTTTCAACCTATGTTTTGCTATAGGATAAATCACCTTTTGTAGTTCTACAGTTAATCAAGCTCGGGGGAAACGTTCACATTAGCATCTGTGAACACCTCCATTTGTTCTACAAATAGGCAGATCTGACACCTCCCACACTGTAACACGCCCCTCTAGCGAGGGAATGCTTTAGTAGGTCACCCAGATTTTGTGCCCTTCTGGCTACCTGTTTTTGGGTATTCTCCTATCTCAGACAACACTGGACATTGTCTCAGGACATGCCAATGTTTGTTCAATTCTGGACGTACCGGTGGCCATTGGGCACCAAATTGGATTATAAACCTCACTGGTTCAGCACCATTGATCATAACTCTTGTTCAGCATTTTTATCTACAAAAAGTGACTTTCACCATGCCAGGCATTTTTGGTGATCTTGTTAGCAAATCCTCCCTCCTAATGACCAGGGTGTCCTTTCCATCCATTATCTCTTCCTCAGGAGTGTCCTCATCCAATAGTTCAATTAGATCAGTTAGCGCCTGTTGTTCTTTATTTGTGGCATGCCCTAAGGCCTGGCATCTTTCCATCATGGAGGACACGCAAGAGTACCTTTTTGGAGAAATAAGTTGAAATCCTTATGCACAGTAAACTCCTTCGTTGTATTTTTGCCTGAGAAGGTTAAACCCCTACTCCGCAGTCTTACATGTCAGCACTTTAAATTAAAATTGGACAGATACCTGGTTATCTGGTTTTGATGTATTATAATTTAAAATTATTACTCATTTTTTCTTCTGGTCCTCTGTCTTCTGTGTACTCCCTACTTTTCTCCCCTTCCCTTTTCTCTCTGCTCCTTTCTCAAAGCCGATTTTTGTTTTTAAAGTTTTGCCCTGCACTTCCTTTTCATGGCTGTCTTGGCACCCCTTGTCTTAAAAATAAATAAATAAAAAACACTGATCTCTGTGAAGTTTCTAGATCTGTGTCCCTAGAATTCCTCTCAAAACCAGACTGGGAGACAAATCTAAATCTCTGTTTACTGGAACGGCTCCTTCCCCTTGAGTTGGACAAGTCAAAAGTTTCTTCCCCAATCACTTTTAAACTTAGATGTTTTTGTTATCCTCAAATTTCTTTGCACTTTATCAATCTTCATTTTATATTCTTCACGTTCTTTGAACTGCTCAAGGCCCTTTACACTCACTTCAGTCTGCTGCTTTGATTCATCTAATCGTATTGAAGAGCAATGCGGCACAAACAGTTCATACCTTGAAAATGAAATAAGTCTTCATGTTCTCCAGTTAGAAACTTTTCAGTCCAGGTGTCTACTAATTCTGTTTTGCCAGTGTCCAAATCGCCCTGTAAGCTGTAGTATAACCCAAATATCTCCGAATCCTGTGTCCCTCCATGAACTCAAAGAAAAAGATTTTACCGTGAATATATAACCATTTTATTTAACATCTCAACGATAAATATTAAATATGTTAAAATAGTTACCATTTCCTGCTTCCAGGTTAGAAATGTGTGAATAATAAAGCCGAATACAGTGAAATGCATTATGAAAATGACAGGCACATTTGTAACCTAAATAAAATGACGATGTGAACTAGTGGTGGTGGTTAGTTCTCTGCATGGTTGTCTGTAATGTTTAATGGCTTTTTTGAGGACAACCGTTGTGAGATCTCTGACTTTGTTCCCATCCACCTTTTGTGTGTGTTCACCTTTCACGCATACCTTTTTAAGCTCTGCGCTACTTCTGTTGTATTATTAATTTAAAATTCATTGAGATCATAACTGTCATGGCAGGCATTTACTGGCTTAAATGTGGAATTGTTAACACCACATCACCTTCTTGGTGAGTTAATTCTTTACCTAACATTGAAGTTGTTTAGTTGGTTTTGTCCTTCAATCATATTCCTACAAGCTCTATTCTCAAATGAATAATCTCCTCATAATGAAATTTTACATTTGTTCTTATTTTAGGAGCATGAATGTTTTGCAGTGTGGGTGGTGTTTCATGCGCCACAGACTTACAACTCTGCAGGTATGTCCTCCGTCCGGTATTTAAAAAAATGTTCCTAGATTGTGGTGTCTCAAAGTCTTTGGGAGTTTATAATGGTAATTTTCAGAGTTTATAGCAGTGTTGCGCTCATCCTTCTGTACCTCATACTTGATTGTTCTCATTCATGTTTCCATGTAACAGTGGTGTTGTGAAGCATGTGTTTGTGTGATGGGTTGGGTTGTTGAAAAGAAAATATCTGCATGAAGTGTGTGTGTATATCTAGATCTCTATATTTCCATATAGATATACAGATGGTAGGTGTGTATGTGTACAGTCAGGTCCATAAATATTGGGACATCGACACAATTCTAACATTTTTGGCTCTATACACCACCACAATGGATTTGAAATGAAACAAACAAGATGTGCTTTAACTGCAGACTGTCGGCTTTTAATTTGAGGGTATTTACATCCAAATCAGGTGAACGGTGTAGGAATTACAACAGTTTGCATATGTGCCTCCCACTTGTTAAGGGACCAAAAGTAATGGGACAGAATAATCATCATAAATCAAACTTTCACTTTTTAATACTTGGTTGCAAATCCTTTGCAGTCAATTACAGCCTGAAGTCTGGAACGCATACCATTGGTGAGCCTCATGTTTTTGAGGCTCACCAATGGTTTACATCTTGTGGTGAACCCTCTGTATTCACTCTGGTGAAGTCTTCTCTTGATTGTTGACTTTGACACACATACACCTACCTCCTGGAGAGTGGTCTTGATCTGGCCAACTGTTGTGAAGAGTGTTTTCTTCACCAGGGAAATAATTAGTTGGTAATCCACCCCAGTTGTTTTACGTGGTCTTCCGGGTCTTTTGGTGTTGCTGAGCTCACCGGTGTGTTTCTTCTTTTTAAGAATATTCCAAACAGTTGTTTTGGCCACGCCTGTTTTTGCTCTCTCTCTGATGGGTTTGTTTTGTTTTTTCAGCCTAATGATGGCTTGCTTCACTGATAGTGACAGCTCTTTGGATCTCATCTTGAAAGTTGACAGCAACAGATTCCAAATGCAAAAAGCACACTTGAAATGAACTGTGGACCTTTTATCTGCTCATTGTAATTAGGATAATGAGGGAATAACACACACCTGGCCATGGAACAGCTGAGAAGCCAATTGTCCCATTACTTTTGCTCCCTTAACAAGTGGGAGGCACATATGCAAACTGTTGTAATTCCTACACCGTTAACCTGATTTGGATGTAAATACCCTCAAATTAAAGCTGCCAGTCTGCAGTTAAAGCACATCTTGTTCGTTTCATTTCAAATCCATTGTGGTGGTGTATAGAGCCAAAAATGTTAGAATTGTGTCGATGTCCCAATATTCATGGACCTGACTGTATATATACAGTGTGTATATTTTTAACCACTTGCCTATTGGGCCAGTTCTGACACTTCTCTCCTACATATGAAAATCCTTCTTTGCTACAAAATTGCTTATAACCCCCAAACACATATTTTTAACCACTTTAGTACCACCCTCACAGCAAATAAACTGCTACAGGGCAACCCTCCTGTACATAATAATGTGTATAAATATGATTCTGCACTTCTGCCTAGGGGACATGCATGTGGGCGGGCAGTGGATGTCCGCTGGCACCCGTCGATCATCAGGGAGAGACACAGAACTGAACCCTGCTTATGAAAACAAGGCAGAGCTCCGTTCTGACAGGGGGATAAGTGATGGATCATGTGTGCCTGCAAAGCAGGGAATAAGATCCTTCACTTCCCTTAGTGAAAGCAGCACACAGTTTACATAACAGCGCACAGTTAACACTTAGATTGCCCTAGATGTATAACCCCTTCCTAACCAGTGTCATTAGTACAGTGTCAGTGGATATTTTTAGCACTGATCACTGTGTTCGTGTTACTGGTTCCCACAAAGTGTCATTGTCTGATTGTCCGCCGCAATATTGAAGTCGCTGATCGCAACCATTACTAATATAAAGAAAAATAAATGACAATTCCAATCTTATATACAGTCAGTTGTAGACACACAAACCAATCAATGCAAACGAATTTGGGTTATTTTTTTTTTTTTTACTAAAAAGATAATGGAATACACTTTGGCCAAGATTTATGATGAAATATTATTTATTTGCAACATTTTATAAGAAAAACCCTTTTTTTCTAAATTTTTGGACTTTTTCATTTACATAGCAAAAAACACAAAAATCCCAGTGGTGAATAAATACCACCAAAATAAAGTTTTATCTGTCTCAAAAAAATGCTAAATTCATATGGGTACAGTGTTGCATGACCGCACAATTGTCCTTCAATTTGTGATAGCACTGAAAAGCTGAAAATTGGCCTGCACAGGAAGGATGTGAAAGTGTCCGGACTTGAAGTGGTTAAAAGTTTAAAACCAGTTACCAGTTTACAGTTACACAGGAGGACTAGTGCTAGAATTATTGCACTTTCTGTACCATTTGCGGCAATATGTCACATGTGTGGTACAAACACCATTACCATATGCATGCACATGCTACGTATGCATTTACCTTTGCACGCAAGTATAATCTCTATGGTCAGCCAGTGGAATCGCCATCCAAGAACGAACCGGGACATCCGTAGTGGCAAAAAGGTAAATATACAGTTGCAAGAAAAAGTATGTGAACCCCTTGGGATTACATGGAGTTTTGTATGAATTGGGCATAAAATGTGCTCTGAACGTCATCTAAGTCACAACAATAGAAGAACACAGTCTGCTGAACATAATACTACACAAACATTAGATGTTGCCATGGTTTAATTGCACATAACATGTAAACATTGACAGTGCAGGGAGGAAAAAGTATGTGAACCTTTGGACTTAATAACTGGTTGACCCTCTTTTGGCAGCAATAACCTCAACCAAATGTTTCCTGTAGTTGCAGATCAGACCTGCACAACGATCTGGAGTAATTTTGGACCACTCCTCTTCACAAAACTGTTTCAGTGTAGCAATATTCTTGGGATGTCTGGTGTTAATCGCTCTCTTAAGGTCATGCCACAGCATTTCAATCGGGTTGAGGTCAGGACTCTGACTGGACCACTCCAGAAGGCGTATTCTGTGCTGTTGCAGCCATTGTTTTGTTGAATTACTTGTATGCTTTGGGTCATTGTCCTGTTGCATCACCCATCCTCTGCGGAGCTTCAGTTGGCGGACAGATGGTCATACGTTTTCCTGCAAAATGTCTTGATAAACTCTGGAATTCATTTTCCCATCAATGACAACAATCCGTCCAGGCCCTGAGGCAGCAAAGCAGCCCAAACCATGATGCTCCCTCCGCCATGTTTTACAGTGGGGATGAGGTTTTGATGTTGGTGTGCTGTGCCTTTTTTTCTCCACACATAGTGTTGTGTGTTCTTCCCAAACAACTCAATCTTGGTTTCATCTGTCCACAGTATATTTTGCCAGTAGTGCTGTGGAACATCCAGGTGCTCTTTTGCAAACTTCAAACGTGCTGCAATATTCTTTTTGGACAGCAATGGCTTCCTCCGTGGTGTCCTCCCATGTACTCCATTCTTGTTTAATGTTTTCCTTATTGTAGATGTGTCAACAAAAATGTTAGCATGTGCCAGAGATTTCTGTAGGTCTTTAGCTGACACTCTGGGATTCTTCTTTACCTCATGCAGCATTCTGCGCTGTGCTCTTGCAGTCATTTTTACAGGACGACCACGCCTAGGGAGAGTAGCTAAACTTTCTCCATTTGTAGACAGTCTGTCTTACCGTGGACACATGAACATCAAGGCTTTTGGAGATATTTTGTAACCCTTTCCAGCTTCATGCAAGTCAACAATTCTTGATCGTAGGTCTTCTGAGAGCTCTTTTCTGCGAGGCATGGTTCACATCAGACAGTGCTTCTTGAAACCAGTAAACCCAAAACAGGTGTGTTTTTTTTAAGGGCAGGACAGCTGTCAGCAACACATCCAATATCATCACACTGATTGGAGTCAAGGTTGGCTCACTCCTGGCTCCAATTAGCTCTGGGAGAAGTCATTAAGCTAGGGCCTCACATACTTTTTCCTCCCTGCATTGTGAATGTTTACATGTTATGTGCAATTAAACCATGGCAACATCTAATGTTTGTGTAGTACTATGTTCAGCAGACTGTGTTCTTCTATTGTGACTTAGATGACGTTCAGAGCACATTTTATGCCCAATTCATGCAAAACTCCACGTAATCCCAAGGGGTTCACATACTTTTTCTTGCAACTGTAAGTACATAAATATTAAATATAAATGCTTATTAACATTTTCTTTTCCTCTATACATTCACATTAGAGATCGAGATATGCATAATTTTATATATATATAGGTGTGTGTGTGTAATAAATATATATATATATATAAATTTCCCATTTTTTTCTATGTATTCATTTTGATAGGTTCCCTTGGTCCACCAGAAGAGTTTGCAGCAAGGGTTGATATTGAAATTGACAGCCCAGGCCCTGCATGCATGCTAAAAAGTATCCAGTTAAGAGCAAGAGTTGGCTGTGCGAGGATACATGCCCCTAAGGACTTGCAGGTATGTTTAAAACAAACAACTCTGAAACTGTACTGCTGGATGAACCAAACTTAATTACCAGTTTGAGCAGCCACTACGTGATTACCCCTTACACCACAAAAATCATCAAACATATAAACATAGAGTTGCAAATGAATCAGTAATAAACATAAGGTTGCTGCGTGCACCATAAAGTGGTTTCACGCCACTCCTCAATAAATGAGGCAGCAAAAGATGACGCTTAACCCACCAAAGCACCTTGATTGAGCTGGCTTATTTGAATCTGGAAGCCCCCTTTAACAAGGGTGCCCTTCCCCCCCAGATCCCACCCCCCCATGTGAATAAGTATAGGGTACATTGTACCCCTACTCGTTCGCCAAAAAGTGGCAAAAATAAAACCACAGAGACCGTTTTTGACAAGTCCTTTTATTTAAAAAAAACAAAAAACAAAAACATACACGATGTCCCCTGAATTTCTCCCCCGCCGCAGCTGACCCAGAAAAAAAGTTTGCACCAGACGCCAGCTCCCAGCATCTGTCAACTCCTCTGCTAAGTAAAATAAACTAAGGGGTGATGCCATCGACCGGGGCATGCCAGCATGGGATGGAGACTTTTTTTTTTTTTTTTGGGGGGGGGGGGGGGGGGGGTTTTGGCTGTGTTTACCCAATCACCATGACTGATGCTGGATTTACTTTGAGGGGCATTGTTTTTTTTATTCTAAAGGTCAAAAGTGTCTGTGTTTTTTAATTTATTTTGGATTTTTTCCAAATTACATTAAGCCCACACAACCACTGCTCAGAGTTGTGAGGGAGAGGCCCTTGACCCCATCAACATGCGGACAAGGTGCCCTGGAGGGGAACCCCCTCCCCACGTTAAGGGCTCTGCTGATTTTACCTGGAGAGCACTACCATAGTATACAAAACATCAGCAAAACAGTCAGTCCTACTCTTCATGTATAAATAAAGGATACTTGATATAGCCTTCATTCATAAGCTTGATATAGCCTTCATTCAAAAAGCATTTTATTAACTTTTTTGTAACCCCATTTTATTTTCTTAGAATTTTTTAAAACCGTTTGTATGTTGACATTTAATATTTATAGTGGTATTTTTTTAGGGCTGCATAAAAAAGCTTTGTGCCAGAAACATTATTCTATGCCTTCACAAAAGGAATGAATCACACACAAATTTTGCACTTTTGATGCGTTTAGAATGACTAAATTACACTGGTTTAACAACGTTCTAACACCTCCATCATCTTTGCTCTTTTTTGGACCAAAGATGGTAACTCTAGGCTTGGGGGTAGCAGCTGTCATTTTTGTTCCCTTCACTGTCCATTGTACAGATTTGTGCCCAAACTCCCCCATTTCAGCTCCACAAGGTGGAGAAGTAGTGCTCTGGTAATTTGTAGAAATAAAATTGTAATTCACGATTTTTTTCTTTCTCACCAAAGACTGTCCGTTTAACCTGTGTCTATGGATCATCTGCCAAACAACTGCTGCCATTAAAAAATGCAGGAAACATTGCTGCTCATTTAAAAATTATGGTAAGCATTCCCATGCATGTCCTTTTTATATGTGTAGTCTGTTTAATAAAAATGATATTTATTGTAATGTCATTCTTCCACAAAGTGTTCAAATGAAGATGGTTTTTCTGTAGACCCTGAAGATTTGTTTCTTGCACCAGGGGAAGAACAAATAGTTGCAATTAAATACTTTCCACGTAATTCAAATACAAAACAAAGGTATGTTAATTAAGTCAAGTCAATTTAGTTTCTTTATAGCATTATATGCATCTTATTGTCTTTTTTTCCTTTTACCCACAGTATCTTGAAAATCATGGTCCAGCCAGCAGGTCCACAGTATGAAGTGATGTTGGTTGGAGACATTGAGCCTTCAGGAAACACAAATTCTTCTGCCATTAGTTACTCAGATGTTCCATCAATTCTTTCAAACAAACAATTCATAGCATGGGGAGGAGTTGGTGTTGGAAGAGCAGTGTAAGTCTATCTAAATAGCATTAAGATTACTTTTCTGTTAACAACAAGACAACAAGACATTCTTAACAGATGCTAGCAATTGCAGTCTATGTATTTTTTTTTAAACAGTGACTTCAGTACCTTCTGAATCACTGGCCCAAAACCTGCAAGCATCTGAGGAATTTGTACTTCACTGGATGCTTACAAGTTCCAGGTCAGTGACTGAAAAAATAATTATGTAGGAGATAAGTATAACAGTCAGTTTTCAATGAGAGATTGCAATGGCATCCTAAGGGGCACATTTATCTCTTTACTGTACATTACATGTATTTCATTGCCATTAATTTTGAGTAGCACCCCAATGAATAAAGGCAATGCACATACATCACTGCTCAACTTCAATGCACCATACTGTGTTCTATTAGAAATGTTGTGATTCTTCAGCCCATGATTTTCAATAGGATGCCTCAACACACTAACATGCAACATAACTAAATCTTTATTGTAAATGTAGGCTTTCTTTAAATTAATGGATTACATTTTTTTTTTCATCAAGACATCTGTGATTGATATGTTCTGTTTTTCTTTACAGACAGCAAAAATTGATTCTAAGGAACATGTCAGCAGCTGCAGGCCAGCAGCTTCGTCTTATAATAAGGGGTCAGGACCAAGACTGCTTTCAGGTGTTTTTTCTCTTTTTTTATTATTATTGGCTGCAAGTGACCTGCATATATTGATGGTGGAAGGAAAGGCTTAGGCTCAATCAACTCCCTACAATCAGTTTAACAAAATAAGTCCATTGTTGTGTACATTTTCTTTTAAATCTGTGATTGTACCTTTTTTTTTTTTTTTATTATTATTATTATAATGCATTGCAGTCACGTGACTGCTATACAGTTAGGATAGCTGGTGGGTGTGTCTTCTTCCTCTTTTGTCCTTCCTGTGCGAGTGCTCTAGCGAATAAGGATGCCTGTGTGTCCTCGCTCATGAGAAAACATATGACATTATAGGTGGGATGGGTAGGGCTGTGCTGTGTTAACTCGCGCAGACAATGGTACCAGAAAAGTGCCTGTGAGCTGCCATATTCGGCTGAACAAGCATACTGTTGTTGAAGCACAGGAGAATTGAATGGCTGGATTAGACTGTTTCTAACCAAATATTCAGCAGTTACAATAATGCATAATTTATAGGTTTTACATATTATTATAAAGGGTAGTTTTTCATTTTTAAATAGAATTCCACTTTAATGTATTTTGGTGTCCTTTTATGAAACAGATCAGCAGCTATCCTGAGGATTGTTGCTGATCTCCGTTCATTAGTGGTTTAGGAAACAGATGATCAGCAAAGAACATGTTCTCCACTGATCATCTTAGCACACAGATGGCCAGAATATGAAGGATCGATGTTAGCCCTTCACTGGCAATCTGTGTTCTCCATCCAGACTCTCCAGCCCAGAGCTGGAGAATCGGAGGAACTGCAAACGAAGCAGCGATAATTTACCCCTGCTTAGTAAACTGTGTTTGACTGATCTCGCGAGATTATAGTAAAAGCAGCCGTTTGCCAGCGTTCAAAGCATTTGTAGATCGCTTCTCCCTTCATTCGGAGAAGTGATCTACACCACTTCATAAAAAGACATTCAGAGAACTCTCTCCTCTGAGAATACCGGAGAACTAAGCAGCGGTCATTTACCGCTGCATGATAAAAGGACACCTTTGTCACACAGTATGCCTGGAAGCAACAGTCACCATGCATGATTTGTAAACATCAGACTAGCACATGAATTGCAAATAAGGGATACATTGTAATGTTTTTCAGAACTTTTGTTGCAATGTAGATGATACCACACTGCACTGCTATTTGGGCCTAATAAGGTTTTAGTCCATGTTTAATAGTGACTGCATACATCGGCTGAACAAAGAATCTTGTGTGGCTGTACATTGTTCTAACATGTATGCAGATTAGATATTTAGACTTTTTATATGCCTATTCCCAGGTAGTGACTAGGAAACATTAATACCAGAGACAGCAAGGCATGCAGCTTTTTCATAATGAGGCCAACACTTAAACTTTCATATTTCTATATTTCTCTTTTAATTTTTGGGACAATCCACTACCAACATAGAAATGGTTGTGAGTGGAAAGCTGTCATTTTGAGACTGTTGGTTTTCATGTTGTATTTCAGATCAACCTCTTTATTCTCAGCATTCATGTTAAAGTATCCCATAGATGTATTAATTAATGGTTTATCAACATACATATTTGACATTTCTACTAAATAAACACACTTTAGCCATATACAGTGTCTTGAAAATGTATTCACACCCCTGAAAATTTTCCACATTTTGTCATGTTACAACAAAAAACTTAAATGTATTTTATTGGGATTTTATGTGCCAGACCAACAAAAAGTGGCACATAATTGTGAGGTAGAAGGAAAATGGTTTTCTAAATTGTTTTACAAATAAATATCTGGAAAGTGTGGCGTGCATTTGTATTCGGGTATTGGGTATGTCTCTACCAGCTTTACACATCTAGAGAGTGACATTTTTGCCCAATCTTCCTTGCAAAATAGTGCAAGCTCTGTCAGATTAGATGGCGAGCAGCTGTGAACAGCAATTTTCAAGTATTACCACAGATTCTCAATTGGATTTAGGTCTGGACTTTGACTGGGCCATTCTAACACATGAATATGCTTTGATCGAAACCATTCCATTTTAGCTCTGGCTGTATGTTTAGGGTTGTTGTCCTGCTGGAAGGTGTACCTCCGCCCCAATCTTAAGTCTTTTGTAGACTCTAACAGCTTTTCTTCTAAGATTGCCCTGTATTTGGCTCCATCCATCTTACCATCAACTCTCACTAGCTTCCCTGTCCCTGCTGAAGAAAAGCATCCCCACAGTGTTTCACGGTGGGGATGGGTGTGTTCAGGGTGATGTGTAGTGTTATTTTTCTGCCCCACAGCGTTTTGCTTTTAGGCCAAGAAATGCAATTTTGGCCTCATCTGACCAGAACACCTTTGTGCACGTTTGTGTCCCCCACATGGTTTCTTGTAAACTGCAAACATGACTTCTCATGGCTTTCTTTTAACAATGGCTTTCTTCTTGCCACTCTTCCATAAAGACCAGATTTGTGGAGTGCATGACTAATAGTTGTCCTGTGGACAGATTCTCTCACCTGAGCTGTGGATCTCTGCAGCTCCTCCAGAGTTACCATGGGCCTCTTGGCTGCTCTGATTACTGCTCTCCTTGCTCAGCCTCTCAGTTTAGGTGGACGGCCATGTCTTGGTAGTTTTGCATTTGTGCCATACTCTTTCCATTTTTGGATGATGGATTGAACAGTGCTTCATGAGATGTTCAAAGCTTGGGATTTTTTTATGACCTAACCCTGCTTTAAACTTCTCCACAACTTTATCCCTGACCTGTCTGGTGTGTTCCTTGGCCTTTGTGAAGCTGTTTGTTCACTAATATTCTCCAACAAATGTGAGGGCTTCACAGAACAGCTGTATTTATACTGAGATTAAATTACACACAGGTGTACACTATTTACTAATTAGGTGACTTCTGAAGGCAATTGGTTCCACTAGATTTTAGTTAGGGGTATCCGAGCAAAGGGGGGCTGAATACAAGTGCACACCACACTTTTCAGATATTTATTTGTAAACACATTTTTTAAAAACATTTATCATTTTCATTCCACTTGACAATTATGTGCTACTTTGTGTTGGTCTCTTCCATAAAATCCCAATAAAATATATTTACGTTTTTGGTTGTAACATGACAAAATGTGGGAAATTTCAAGGGGTATGATTACTTTTTCAAGGCACTGTAGTGCTGCACACTAAATTTGTGCATGCCTTATTTATTTCAATTTGCAAAGTGCAACGTGTAGGAGCCTTTTGATTTTTGTTACGTTTTTGGCTTGTCGTGGCAGTATACAATTTGTTTTTAGGAAGTTACTGTATACTAGCAATATACTGAAAAATTATACAATGTAACTTTGTTCAGATTTTTTTTTTTTTGTCTCTAAAGTAAGAAATGCCAACTAAAGGAAAAGTATGATGGAGATAAGCACCACTTCGGCACAGCAATATTTTTTCACACAGATTACTTTGACATGTAAAATTAACCTAGTAAAGTGTAAACTAGCCTTGATAATGAACTTCATGATTATTTTTTTTCTCCCCTGTAGTTGCAAAGTAAGTTCGGTTCAGAAGAGCGTTTGACAAGCAATCGTGAACTCACACTCCGTCCTAAAGAAGATTCAGCTGTCCATTTGATGTTTTCTCCAACGCGTGTAGGCTGCATGTTGGCTAAACTGGAGATTAAACAAGCAGGAGCTAAATCTTCACAACCAGGAATTAAATTTACTGTAAGTCTGTGGTAAAAGGGGTTCCAGGTAAAAGTATATGGTGTACTTACATGGGGTCCATATTGGACCAATACTCTCGGTCAGCATTGACTTTGCAAAGATCTCACTTAAGCCTGCTGTTTTCATGGTCTCTGATGAATGTAGGTCTAGGCATTTGAATAAGAAATTGTTATTCATTACCTTGAACCTGGATCTAGCACCATGCATGTACTTATACATATTAGATTATTCTGATATAATGCATGAGATCTTTACAGAGCATCTCTACAGTTATTCTTTTGTACTAAGTGCGTGGTAGGTCTATCAGAGCAGGTAATGCTTCAAAAGAGAGAAAGGAGAAGAAAAAACAATTTTTTGGAGCTGAAGTATGCATTCCAGGCTTTTCAAATGTCACCCCTTAATCACACTTTCCAAGTCTGTGTTCTGGATCCTATTCTTGCCAAAGAGCCTTGTTTATCAAACATGAAAACCTCTTCAAAGTGATCTGTTAGGAAGCATTGGTGCACAAAAAAGAGATACTCTGCAGTATAATCTAAATTCTAGCAGTACATCAAATAAATGTGGTACAAGATATGAGCTGTCTCAGATTTTATCAAGAAGGGGGTTTGACCGTTTTGTTTAGTGGCTATCTAGGAAATAGAAGGACCTACTTTATAACCCAGCGGTTTTCAATTTATGTCCCCTTTCAATTGAGATGACGTTAACTTTATAAGTTAGCGATGTTTTGGCATTTTAAACTTCAGTTGAAATGTATTCTCTTTTAGTGTGATATTCAATGTAATATTACTTCATGGGATGTAAATATGTCTTAAAGTGTTACTAAACCCAGAATCCTGCATTCACTATATCTGGTTTCCCACAGTACCCAGACCATGAAAATGCAATTATTTTAGTAAATATAAACGACTAAATATCTTTTCTCAACAGCAGTATATAGCAATCTTGTGACTTCTATCAGTGTCCAGCTGAGCACTGGTTAAAGATTGTAAGAGGAGTTTTCATTCCGCTTTGACTGTCCTATGAGGCTGCATAACCCCTGGCAGTCTGTCTGGACAGTGCTGATTGGCCCTTTGCTGATCACAATCACTCTTCCAAAGAAAAAAACTACTTTCTAGCCTTACACATTTAATTGAGCATGGGCAGTGTGACTCTTAGAGCTCTGTACCATCAGAAGATGATCAGAAGAAGAAGGCGACTAGAAAAAACAGGATCAAATAGCCTTTTTACACAATGCAGATGATTAACCCCTTAGGTTCCACAGTGAGTATAACAAGCATGCTGTACTGCGTATGCAGACTGATTTTACAGTTGTGGGTTTAGTAACATTTTATGAACATCCTTGATCTAACTTCAGGCAGGCCCATTGAAATACATTTCAGGTTCCTGTAATCCAGTGAGACTGCAGCTATGTGTTCAAATGTGATCATCTGCTTTTCTGTAGGCATGGCAGTAGGCATAACTTTGTTTGGCCACCTTAAATGCTAACTGCAGAAGGGGTATACATTTAATTTAAAGTATGTAAGGGGGCTGGTTAAGTATTTAACATGCTGATGAACTTCAAGTGTACCAGAAAACTAAAAATTTGAGTAAGTGGATCTTGAGGTACACACCAGCATGTTCACATGGCTTGGGAAATTATGTGCTAAAAAGAGGTGACCAGCACTATATTCTTTTTAGCAAGAGGGTGGCTTTTTGTATTGCTAAAACTCCTTAATCCCTTGATGCCGACACCTCCCGGCCCTTTAAGGGGTTTGTGATGCCAGGGGGCGGGGTTTAGGGTTATGTCATGGCGGTCCCATTATCGGAAAGCAGGACCTTTCTGTGAGGCACCAGTAAGTGTGCCAAGAGCTCGCAGGGCGCACATTCTCGACACATCTTCTGTTTACATTGGGTGCGCAAATATGCGGCCCCTCAGCGCCAGGGCCCAGATGCTGAGAGGACACAATTGCGTGCGCTCAGTGCCAAGGAGTTAATGAAAAACCTTAAGCAAGTCATTTTTATACCATCTGTAGACTGGCATGTACAGGTGTTGGACAAAATTATGGAAACACCAGGAAAAAGAATGAAATCCTTACCTAATTATACCTAATATGGTGTTCAACTACCTTTTGGCATCCAGGATGTCTTGAATTCTGAAAATTTACAAATAAAGTCTTGAATGGTGGATAATTGAATATGATACCATTCTTCATGCAAAAATCTTTCCAGTTCTCGCAGAGATGCTAGAGGCGAAAAACAAGCCAAATCTTGTTCTCCAAAATCGACCATAATGGCTCTGTCATTGAGGTCCGTCAGCTGCACATAGTTGGCCAAACTTTTTACATAGTCGCTGGCAGTGACTCTACCTTTCAAAGTTATGATGGGGCCTGCAGAATACCAAGATATGGCTGCCCAAACCATGATTGTGCTGCCACCATGCTTTGGCACAGGACAGTCCTGGTCATAAGCTTAGGATGTTGTTTGTCACACGCAAACACTTCCAGTGATTGGGAACAATGTAAAGCTCTATTCATCGGGCCATAGTACAGTCTTCCACTGATCGATAATCCATCATTTATGGGTGTTGCACCACTCTCTCCTCCTCTGAGCATTAACCACTTGCCTACCGAGCACTTTTACCCCCTTCCTGCCCAGACCAATTTTCAGCTTTCAGCGCTCTCATATTTTTGAATGACAATTGTGCAGTCATAATAGGGTGATGAAGCGAGCGCTAATATTAAAATCAGTGATAAGCAGCTGAACACACTAAAAGGTAAACCAAAAAGCCTTCAAATGAATCAATAAAGAATGGTGCAGCGCTAAAAATGATAAAATGAATAATTTCATCTACTAAACGCATGTATATGATAAGTGCGTTTTGTCAATGACACACAATGAGACAGCAATAATATTCTAAAAATAAGCAAATATAATAAAATAAGAGTTCAAATATCTATAGGAAACGCATAATCGTGACATGCGTGGTGATTGAAAAAAATGTCCAAAATTTCTTAAAACTGATGTAATCTTCAAGTGACTTCTATAAAGTCCCTGAATACTTATTCTGCTTGGGTGAGTGTGTTAATCAACATACAGAGTGCGCAATCACCGGAAGCGTTAATAAAAAGCGTGTTGTATCATATACTCCTGGACATGTCCTGGTCCCTCCAGGTATGCAGCCGGGGGTTAGCTGGTCTTCCCAATGGTGCTAGGAGTCGATGGTTAGTGCCAATAATTCAACCTTTTCAGGATGCTGGGATATTCACTGAAGATGGTACTAAGGGATTTAAAGTGCTCGATGCAGAGCAAACATTAGGGATATCTCATAGTGTAGTATTTTAAAAGATGCTTTATTAATGGTACTTAAAATATGATAAGAAGAACATGCAGAACTGCTGTATGAAATGACAAATGCCACAATATTAATCGCATAAGATATATGCATGAACAACTGACCAGCTGGAACAATATAGTGGCCGTCGGATCCCCGTGATCCGACGGCTTAACGTCAACGGCTTGCAAAGGGCTCCTCAACGCGTTTCGAACACAGCGTTCGTTGTCAAAAGGGGTATGCCTGTGTGCAGCCTGACGTCTTAGACCTGCTATTTATAGCCTCACATAATTTGAAAATGGCCAAAAACGCCAAAGAACACGATCGTGCGCCATCTTGCCAAATTTCAGTGCGCATGCGCGAACCCGCAGGCGCCATTTTCCCGTGGATCAATGTTACCATAATCTCTCACAAGACAGGTGTTATACTGCGCATGTGCGGGCTCCATTTTCCTGTAGTTACTAATGCAGGAGATAATGCCAAAAGCTATGTGGGAACATTCCTTTACATTTAGTAATATCAATGGCAAAAACGGAATTACAGGTGATTGTTCTGCCATACAGGGCCCATATGTATGACATAAATGTTATTGACATTTTAATATGTACCATGGCAATAGCGCACGCGCGTGCATCATTAGGAAGGGAATAAGTGGAGGAGAAATTCCGTCAAAACACACTCGCACTGCGGGCGCCATTTTCCCTACATCTGAAATAAAGCAGTATATCATAGTTAAAAGTAGAGATGGACAGAATTACAATATATAGGTTTGCGGTGCTTAGGCAATATAATGCTGATTGAATCAGCATTAAATATCCTATGTTAGATGCAGAAAATTCTGCATGTCACACTTGTATAGTTTAAAACAGGTTAAATTCTTTTTGTTTAATATACTTATATTTTCTGAAATTATAAGGGTCGCATATAGACCATACAAACCATATAGTCTACATATTGAAAAGCCGTCTGAACTGCCAATTAACATAACAACAAAAAACAATATGTGATGGAAATATAATCCATGGTGAGAAAACACATGGTGGAAATGCATCCATAAATGAATATGACCGCGTTTCCTCAATAGAGTGTACATATGAATAAAATTAACAATATTAATAAAAAGTTATTGAAGAAATGTAAAGTATACCAAAAAAAAAAATGTGGTCCAATCACTAAAATCCAAACAGAATTGGTGCAAGATGGTCATATAGTCTAATGAAATCGAAAAAGTATATAGTATACACGGTGTGGGTGGGCTAAACCCTAACTATTATCAATGTAACAATTGAGATCATTATCTACATTGTGACCAACCGGGGTCAAAGTTCTCATCTTAAAGATCCACCTGGTCTCAGCCTGTGAGACCAACCTAGTCTTGTTTGACCCCCTCCAATGGTTGGTAATGGTTTCAATGCCCATGAATTTAAGCGTCGAGGGGTCGCGGTTATGGTGATGATGCAAATGTTTAGACAGAGGGTGGTCCTTAAAGCCTTTTCTGATGTTATATACATGCTCTCTGAATCGATCAGATGAACAGAGATCTTATGTTATCCAATTCCACAATCCAGAGAGTGGGCAAAATTTGTCCATTAGTGACCACTTTTTCACTCCAATATAAATCAGTCAACAAAATTATCAATAAAAATTGGGGCATTCTAAAGGCCGATCCCATTTTATCAAAAGTACTACCGGATAGACCTGAAATAGTTTTCAGAAGAGTTCCTACCCTTCGGAACAGGATAGCACCCAATAGTATAGATCCCCCTTTATCTTCCACCTTTTTCTCACAAATGAAGGGATTCTACCCTTGCAAAAAATGTGTCCTCTGTCAACAAAGCAAAATGAAACTCAAGAAGATAGAAACTTTCGCATCCACATGTACAGGACAAACCTATGAGATCACTTCCTTCATATCTTGCAATAGCAAGTATTCAGTTTATCTTCTCGAATGTCCATGTAAGAGACAGTATATTGGACGCACTGTCAGGCTCCTGAGGGATCGATTTAGAGAGCATGTATATAACATCAGAAAAGGCTTTAAGGAACACCCTCTGTCTAAACATTTTCGTTATCACCATAACCGCGACCCCTCGACGCTTAAACTCATGGGCATTGAAACCATTACCAACCATTGGTGGGGGTCAAACAAGACTAGGTTGGTCTCATAGGCTGAGACCAGGTGGATCTTTAAGATGAGAACTTTGACCTCGGTTGGTCACAATGTAGATATTGATCTCAATTGTTACATTGATAATAGTTAGGGTTTAGCCCACCCACACCGTGTATACTATATACTTTTTCGATTTCATTAGACTATATGACCATCTTGCACCAATTCTGTTTGGATTTTAGTGATTGGACCACATTTTTTAGGTATACTTTACATTTCTTCAATAACTTTTTATTAATATTGTTAATTTTATTCATATGTACACTCTATTGAGGAAACGCGGTCATATTGATTTATGGATGCATTTCCACCATGTGTTTTCTCACCGTGGAAATGCACCTATCAATGGTGTTTGTTTTAGATTATATTTCCATCCTATATTGTTTTTTGTTATTATGTTAATTGGCAGTTCAGACGGCTTTTCAATATGTAGACCATATGGTTTGTATGGTCTATATGCGACCCTTATAATGTCAGAAAATATAAGTATATTAAACAAAAAGAATTTAACCTGTTTTAACTATACAAGTGTGTCATGCAGAATTTTCTGCATCTAACATAGGATATTTAATGCTGATTCAATCAGCATTATATTGCCTAAGCACCGCAAACCTATATATTGTAACTCTGTCCATCTCTACTTTTAACTATGATATACAGCCGTCAGTACTGCTTTATTTCAGACGAAGGGAAAATGGCGCCCGCAGTGCGAGTATGTTTTTGACGGAATTTCTCCTCCACTTATTCCCTTCCTAATGATGCACGCGCGTGCGCTATTGCCCTGTTGCCACGGTACAATTGTAATGTCTATAACATTTATGTCATACATATGGGCCCTCTATGGCAGAACAATCACCTGTAATTCCATTTTTGCCATTGATATTACTAAATATAAAGGAATGTCCCCACGTAGCTTTTGGCATTATCTCCTGCATTATTAACTACAGGAAAATGGCGCCCGCACATGCGCAGTATAACACCTGTCTTGTGAGAGATTATGGTAACATTGATCCACGGGAAAATGGCACTCGCGGGTTTGCGCATGCGCACTTGCATTGAACTTCGGCAAGATGGCGCACGATTGTGTTTTGGCGTTTTTGGCGCCATTTTCAAATTATGTGAGGCTATAAATAGCAGGTCTAAGACGTCAGGCTGCACACAGGCATACCCCTTTTGACAACGAACGCTGTGTTCGAAACGCGTTGAGGAGCCCTTTGCAAGCCGTTGACGTCAATATTACTATATTGTTCCAGCTGGTCAGTTGTTCATGCATATATCTTATGCGATTAATGTTGTGGCATTTGTCATTTCATACTGCAGTTCTGCATGTTCTTCTTATCATATTTTAAGTACCATTAATAAAGCATCTTTTAAAATACTACACTATGGGATATCCCTAATGTTTGCTCTGCATCGAGCACTTTAAATCCCTTAGTACCATCTTCAGTGAATATCCCAGCATCCTGAAAAGGTTGAATTATTGGCACTAGCCATCAAATCCTTGCACCATTGGGAAGACCATCTAACCCCCGGCTGCATACCTGACTACACCTGAGGGACCAGGTCATGTCCAGGAGTATATGATACAACGCGCTTTTTATTAGCGCTTCCGGTGAGTGCGCACTCTGTATGTTGATTTACACACTCAACCAAGCGGAATAAGTATTCTGGGACTTTATAGAAGTCACTTGAAGATTACATAAGTTTTAAGAAATTTTGGACATTTTTTTCAATCACCACGCATGTCACGATTATGCGTTTCCTATAGATATTTGCACTCTTATTATATTTGCTTATTTTTAGAATATTATTGCTGTCTCATTGTGTGTCATTGACAAAACGCACTTATATACATGCATTTAGTAGATGAAATTATTCATTTTATCATTTTTAGCGCTGCACCATTCTTTATTAATTGTGCAGTCATGCAACACGGTACCCAAACTACATTTTTATAAAAATTTTTGAGACAAATAGAGCTTTCTTTTGGTGGTATTTGATCACCACTGGGGTTTTTATTTTTTGCTAAACAAAACTAAAAATAGACCAAAAATTTTGAAAAAAAGGTTTTTTCTTAGTTTCTATTATAAAGTTTTCTAAATAAGTAATTTTGCTCCTTCACTGATGGGCACTGTTAGGCGGCATTGATAAGTCACTGATGGGCACTGATAGGCTACATTGATGGGGCGACACTGATGGGCTCTGTTAGGTGGCCCAGATGGGCATTGATAGGCACACTGATGGGCAGTGTTGGGAGGCACTGATTGTCAGCACAGATGGACACTATTGGCTGCACTGATGGAGCTACACTAATTACCAGGACACTGATGATCAGTGCCCTGATGACCAGTGTAGATGTCCCTCTGAGAAATTCCGCTTACCATCCCTCCTCTCCTCACGCGCTGTCAGCGTGAGGAGAATACTGCCGATAACTTTGATTTCCTATTTACCCAGTGATCAGCGATCACAGATTGTGCGCAGTGCGTGCCGCTGGGGGGCGCGGTTCTGGGAGGATGCCCTCCCAGAAGTAGCCAACCACGCTGTAGCCGTCTTTCGGCTATAGAGCAGTCGGGAACTGGTTAATATCAGTCACTAATGGTTTGGCAATTGCAGCTCACCCCTGAATGTTTTGCTTAGGGAGTTCCCGCCTCAGTTTTTTCACGGGCTTTGGAAGACAGAGATTGAGCGCTGCGGTCATTTTTCAGCAGTTTTCTCATTTCAGGTCACAATCCTGTCCATTTTTTTTCTTTGTCTTTTTCAGTCAAGTTGATCAAGTCGATCTCGCTTATGCTGATTAGACCATGTTTTCCGTCATAGAGGACGCTAAGCAGGCACCAACAATTTGCCACCTTTGAAACTCTGTAAGCTTTGGCATGAGTCCGTATTACTAGCAGCGCACACAGCGAATGACTAAAGTGAGGTCTCCCACCTGTTGGCTAGGTGTCTCATCACACAGCGGAAGCAAAAGAATGTTACATCACTTCCACTTTCGACGTGAAACATGTTGCCACTTTCACACCTGCAAATAATGTAGTGTTTCCATATTTTTGCCCAACCCCTGTATATTTAAGCGTATGTAAACCCAACATATCTTATTCCTGATTATATGCCTGCTGTACCATGTACTTGTATGAAAAAGTATCCGTTTCTCTTTGTATTGCTTCTTTGTGTGAAATCACTGGTATCCTGCCAGCCCCTCTGCTCTCCCTTTAAACATTTACCACACTTAAGCAGGAGAACACACCATGATGAGCTCTTTAGCTGTGCTGGGAACTCAGCCCACTCTTCTCCAATGATCAGACTTCTGCTGACCACACATTCCACCCCTCCCCATGCACATCCTTTCACTGGGAAGTTCAGTGTGATGCTGTTTCTGCTCCCCTCGCTCTTTTCAGGAATGTGATCAAAAAATGTTTTTATATCTGTACACGAATGTTTTGCCATTCATTTCTATTTTTAAACTGAATGGATTGTTTTTCAAGTTTAGGGTTTATAAAAACCTTAAATCTGGCTCGGTAGCCTTGGAATAATTCTTTTTTTTTTTTTTATTTTTTTTTTTAGATTCCACTCTCCGGCTATGGTGGCACAAGCAATGTAATACTTGAAGATGTGAAAAAGTTGTCAGACAGCTGCATGTTGACCATAAATGGTGTATTGCCTGGTAGAATAAGCAAAGCTAGCTTCTCTGTCAGGAACACAGGCTCCAGAGCTGCTTATGTTAAAGCGGTCTGTTTTATTAATGTAGAAAACAATGTCGTTATGGATCCAAATGTGGTTTTTGTTACTCCAGACAAATTTGTTCTGAAAGAAGCATCACGAGAGGTAAAGCTAATGGATAAGTTGAGCTGTGCTCTATAAGAAATCTCTTGGGGTTGTAAGACACTACTAGAACAGCTGCTTGAGAAAGTAGTGATAGTCTTGAGGTGGGAATTGTCAGCTAAGGTATGCTTGGGCACCAACATTATACAGCAATCTGTTCATGAGCATGTTATTTTACAGATGATCGCTAGTTATCAAAGTATTCTGCATTGATTAAGCAAATATTTGCCAATAATATACAAATTTATTTTGTGATCCAGTGGATGTGTAGCCAGGATGAAGAGAATGTACCGTGTTTTGTCAATTTCAGATAGATTAAAAGTAATTTTATATTGTTACATTTTTTCTTTACTTTCGCCATTGTTCATCGAAGGACACAGCTTCACTTCTTCACGGATGGTTTGATGCCACCACCTTAAAGAGGAACTCTAGGCTTTCACCAAAATATCAAGTCAGCAGCTACAAATACTGTAGCGACTGACTATTACTATAAGGACACTTACCTGTCCAGGACCGTCCTCACTCAGGCTAGTTCTTAGTTCTTCACTAGCCTCTGGGTTCCCGGTGTCGGCATTGCAAGTAAGGGGAACTGGAAGTGAAGTCTTGATGAATGGTCCTGTAGTCTTCTGAGACCTGTGAAGTGCCCCAGAAGACTTGGGGAAAGAGGGGGACAAAATTTCTGTCTCAGCTCGTCGCAGCAATTTCAGCCAGAAGTGGGAGTGGGTAGCCTTCAAACCCAGGTACCGTCGCCCCCCCCCCGAGAAAAGGTGCCAAATGTGGCAGTGGAGGGAGCAAACAAGCAGAGCTTCCCCTTTTTGCTTTTTGGAATTCAGCTTTATCAAGGGAGAATGTCACCAGCACACCGAGGATCACCAATACGGGTTCAAAACTTTTAATGAATGATCTCATAGTTCCTGCAAGACAGTATTAGAGTATCCTCCTGCGCTCAATATAGGCACAATCCCTATCTGAAACAGCTGCTGTCACTTAAAACTTAACCATTCAGTAACCAATAATATATATCTTAAACAGTGAAGCGCTAAATTAAATAAATAAATAAATACATATATTAGGTGCCGTCAGTGAATATAAGTGCTATAGTGTAATAATTCCTTGTAAATCACTGGAACATGCCAACCAATGGTGTATATAACTGGAAACAAAACTGAATACTTAATATATCAGTGAGAAATGCTAAATAGATATATAAATAAATATAAACACACCAGTGATGAATAATCTAATACCTCCGATAAAAACTTCTTCTCATTCACAGAAGAATATAAATAAATAAAAAGGTGCTCATTAAGTGAACAAATGATCACAAACTCAAAAAGTGAACAAGTGTATAAAAAAACTTTTCTACGTGCATATACCAAAAATGTATATACATATAACATATATATAAATAAATAAAGTCCATGCAGGTGTAGTTTGTGAAAAAACGTGGTCTTCACTTCTAGTGCGCACACACACACAAATCCTCAAATGGCAGCAGTGCCTGCTCACCTCCCCGCACTGACCCTCAAGGGGCCAAAAGGCTACTTAATCTCCTCTATGGCCAATCTTTCTCCTTCGGTAGCTCAGCAGGGGATCACAGGGTCTCCACTTCTCCTCCACTGATCATATGTGCAGCACCACGGCAACAGCACATCAAACAGAGGTCAAGATGGCAGCTTCCTTGGCCTCCATAGATCCTCAGGAACACTCCTCCTGTGTCTGTGAATGGAATTTCCAGGATCCAAGATGGCTGACCGGCAACTTCCTGTTACTCAACACGTCTTGACGTCACTTGACGTCAAGACGTGTTGAGTAACAGGAAGTTGCCGGTCAGCCATCTTGGATCCTGGAAATTCCATTCACAGACACAGGAGGAGTGTTCCTGAGGATCTATGGAGGCCAAGGAAGCTGCCATCTTGACCTCTGTTTGATGTGCTGTTGCCGTGGTGCTGCACACATGATCAGTGGAGGAGAAGTGGAGACCCTGTGATCCCCTGCTGAGCTACCGAAGGAGAAAGATTGGCCATATAGGAGATTAAGTAGCCTTTTGGCCCCTTGAGGGTCAGTGCGGGGAGGTGAGCAGGCACTGCTGCCATTTGAGGATTTGTGTGTGTGTGCGCACTAGAAGTGAAGACCACGTTTTTTCACAAGCTACACCTGCATGGACTTTATTTATTTATATATATGTTATATGTATATACATTTTTGGTATATGCACGTAGAAAAGTTTTTTATACACTTGTTCACTTTTTGAGTTTGTGATCATTTGTTCACTTAATGAGCACCTTTTTATTTATTTATATTCTTCTGTGAATGAGAAGAAGTTTTTATCGGAGGTATTAGATTATTCATCACTGGTGTGTTTATATTTATTTATATATCTATTTAGCATTTCTCACTGATATATTAAGTATTCAGTTTTGTTTCCAGTTATATACACCATTGGTTGGCATGTTCCAGTGATTTACAAGGAATTATTACACTATAGCACTTATATTCACTGACGGCACCTAATATATGTATTTATTTATTTAATTTAGCGCTTCACTGTTTAAGATATATATAGTTCCTGCAAGGCAACGCTTCGGAGTCTCACAGGACACCTTTATCAGGCATGTGATGACATGTGGCGTCTAACTAGTTGGATGCAGAACTACTCTATCCCTAACCTCATAGTCTCCTGCAGCACATCCCACCTCCTCAGATAGTGCTGGCTGCTAAGTTGGCACATGAGAACGAATAGGTATCTCATTTCATTACGGTGGCCCAAGAAACCCTGAAGATGGAGGATTCCCAGACCATGACTACAGACTCAAGTCCCTTATGGGACTCACAAGAAGAAGAGATCATCTAAAGTTTTTCCGTTTAATCTTTTTTTGATTATTTCATCTACAAACCCTGGGCATGCCCGGCCAAGCCATTTTTACTTCTCTTGAAGTTACCTGTCTGCTAGCCCTTTAAGAAAGCAAGTGGGGTACTCTCCTGTGATGGACCCACTCATTCCCCACCTTAACTAGGCTACCATTATTTCTTCTGAGGAAGCCCCTTTTCAGGATCCCTTGGCCAAGAAGTTGGAGAGCACGGCTTGCTCACTTTATGCAGCTTCTGGGGTTCTGATCCATCTCAGTCTTGGCCTCTGCAAAGTTTTCCCCAACCCTGACCGAGTGGGCCGAGTTACTACACCAAGGGTTGGCTACTGAGTGGGTCTCACCAACTTATGTTGACTTAGGGGATCAGTTAGTACAGGGGCTCCAGTACTTGTGTAATGCAACCGTAAGATGGTCTTTCACATGACCACCTCTGCAGTAGTCTTACGGAGTCTCCTCTGGCTTAACTAGACTAACTAGATGGCTAACTAGACTAAGAAGGTGCTTAAAGAAATGCCATTCACAGGTGACCACCTTTTCAGCACGTCTGGCATAATCAAGAATATCACAGGGGGACAGGAGCACTTTCTTTTCTCACGCTTGGAAGCCTAAGGACTCTCGTTGCAATGCGGAACTATCCTTTTCTGCTGAAAAAATTTTTTTTATGACCAGGGCTCCTACTGTAAGGTCAAAGCCACCAGGCCCTCCACCGCCATCAAAAATTCTTGGCAATCCAAGAACCCCAAACCAGCTGAGGAGTCCACTTTCGCATGCGGGTGTGCCAACACCTCAAGATGGGGGAACGTTGTCTTTTGTTTGTGGATCCCTGGCTCACTCACATTTCGGACAGAAGTGTTTATGAGCATTAAAACCAACTTTCTTTTTTCTAATTTGACTAATAAATGTGTTAAAACCTGTACAGTTTGTGTTCATTTTATACTTTATTAAAATAACATAAAACAGTATCCTCAGTCTCTATACAAAAATTATCTAGCTGTGAAAACTGTTGATTTTTGCTTCCATAAACTGCAGAATATTGCTAGTGTCCCATAAGCGCCAGTGCAAACCGTGAAAAAGGTGAAGAACTAGCTTCTCACATAAGAATTATCAAAGTGCCACTCCATATGTCCCACCATGTGCTGCACTCACAAGATATTGCAATGACGTAAATTAATAAAAAGTTCTATGGATCCTTTTTATGCCTTTTTGTTGGCGGTTTGGACCTGAAAGAAGGGGAGAATTGGGAAAGTGGACCAGAGGTGCCTGAGGAGATGGTGTTTTGGAAGTACTCAGCACAATGAGACCTTATTCATTTAAGGGGTCGTGGTATCTGGTGAGTGTGTTACATGATGGGGCATGTGAAGTGGCACTGTGATAACTCACTTATGAGAGAAGCTGGTTCTTCACGTTTGCACTGGAGCTTATGGGGCACAAGAGCAACATTCTGCAGAGTTTTTGGAAGTAACAATCTGCAGTTTTCACAACTGGACAAGGGTCTGTCCCCTGCTGCTGGTTTTTAACTATGCTTATGGCTTGCATGTTTACTTCCAGCTCTTTCACCTATGCTGCCCTTTTTGGTGTTGCATAAGGACAAAGTGGTTCTTTGCCCTAGGCTGTATTTTCTACTTATGGTCGTGTTGGCTTTTCACCTTAATGAGGATATAGTCTTACCTTCCTTGTGTCCACATCCCACTCATCCAAGAGAATCATCTCTCCATTGCCAGGGTATGGTCAGGGCTGTTAGTCTATCTCTCTGCCACAGCATCTGTTCGGATGTCTGATGCTTTGTTCATCATTCCGGAGGGTCCTAGACAAGTTCAGTTTGCCTCGTCTTCCACCTTATCCAGATGGATTTGTGAAATGGCAATCCAGGCCTACACTCTTCCAGGACGCAAGGTTCTGTTTCCAGTTACTGTGCTACCAGGGTGCTTAGCGTGTTATGGACTTTTAATCACTCTGCTTCTGATTGTTCAGGTTTGCAAGACAGTAAACAGGTGAACTGATGACCAAGTAACCAAGTTTTTCAAGGTTGATGTAGCTACCTTGGCTGATGCCATCTTTGGCTGGAAAATCTTGCAGGTGGAGTTCCACCTATAATAAGTTCCTGGTTTTGTTGTGGGCCCTACTCTTTAGTCTGTCTTTTTGGCATTATTTTGGAACATCCCATCTGTGAAGAGGTGAAGCTGTGTTCTTCAATCAACAATTTTTGACTGTCTCTGTATTATTGTCCTGGTACTGCTGGCTACTAACTGAATCCTGTACTGCCGATGGAGGGTTTGGCCACCACCAGAGGAACACTCCTTAAGTGTGTTTTTAGCTTAAGTTTCACCTAGCGTCCTGCTCCTGAATGTGGTGGCATCACACCATCTGTGAAGAATTGAAGCTATGTCCTTCAGTGAACTCTGAAAAGGATTGTACAGTACAAAAGTCCAATTTTTGTCAGGTAAATATGAAATATTGATATTTACTGTATGTAGCATTCAGCCAAAAGGTGAAGGAGGTGTTTCCAATAAGCATAATTTTCACGTCAGCTGAAAGAGGCCCATTCAGGGGCGAACTGACCATTTGGAAACTCGGGCACTGCCGAGGGCCTGGGGTCAGTAGGGGGCCCCATGAGATGCCCCTGGTACCTTTTTCATAGGCTTTTTTGAGTTTGGGCAAGAACACAGGGACCCCATGATCCCCTATTGCCCGGGGGGGCCAATGAGTTGTCAGTCCACCCCTGGGTCCATTGTTTATTGAACTGGAATGAGTCCACACAGCAGTGACTTGTACCCTTAACACAGGGCTCAGTATGAGATTGTATCCAAAAGTATCTGTAAATCATCCTTTGTTGTGTTGCCTTTTTAGCCAGCCCTTATTGTGTTCGAAAACCTTTATCCTATATTAAATACTAAAAAAAGGATTTATTTTGCAACTTTTTTCCAGATGTTTTTTCTTCAGCCATACCTTTCCATATGTGTTCAGTTTGCAATAATGTGGAAGGAAAAAATCTTTGACATTTTGTCAATTTACATTTTTGTAAAATAGAGGAAAAAAATCCTTTTTAGACATTGTTAAAAAAAATGGTGGAGAAATAGACCAGGTCAAATAATTTGACAGCGAACTGGGGAGATGCTGGTAATAGCTTTTATAAATTACTCAAAGAAAACATCTGTGGAAAAAGTTGTTTTGTAGCTTTATACAATTTCTGATGAAGCTTGTCTGTATTTTTCTATAATCACTTTGTGTTTTTTATTTGTATTTTGCTTTAAATAGATAGTTACAATATCCTACAATGCAAGAAATCAAGAGCCGTATTATCAGTTGAACAAATTATGTACAGTGTGTTTTTTCTATGGTGATGAGGTATCCCGACAGCAGTTTCGCAGGTATGTTTAGCTCTGTTCAATTTACCAGGAATTAAGTCAGATATAATTCATCTTTTAATACTCTGATCATATCTTTTTTTAAAATATTAACCATCTAGAGGTTTAAAACAAACAAAAAGAAATGCCTGTACAAATCAGCATGGTTTGATCCTAGCTTGTAAAAGCTGAAGAGAATCCGTTCCATCCAGTATTCACAAAGCCATTAAATTCAAGTGAAGCCACTACCGCACTGTTCAGCTCCATTCTTCTGCTTGACCCAGCCAATCCCGCCCCCTCCACAGCCCAGTGTTCCAGTGAGCGCTGGAGAGACAGAGCAGAGAACCTGTTACTGACAGTCACCAGCTCTCTGCTCACCGTTCACTGAGAACTGAGTGATCAGCGGTCTTTGATCGCTCAGGTCTCAGTCAGAGCCAGCAGGGGAGAGACGCTGCATCGGACCAATGCTGCACCCACATAGGTAACTATGAATTCTAAATAAGAAAAAGAACCTAAACTTCTCAGGTGTAAGCTGTATTTAAGTAAATGTGCTGTGTAGTTCGGATAACGCAGTCAGTAGTTGCACTTACTAGAATGTACCTTTTTTAACCTTTTAAGTACCATATTAAGGCCTCAAGTTGCACTCTAAACGATTAACCTAAAAATCCCCCTGCTCCAACAGCCATATTTGCTGTCCCATTGCCTGTAATGGTGGGATAAGTGTATGGGAATGTGGGTATTCTATAATAAAGCACTTAAAAAAAATTGTTTTGAAATGTACAAAACTATGGAATAAAGACAGGTGATATTTTTTTTTAAATGCTTACATTGAATTGTTTGCACCCCTGCATAATGGCCACTTTGTTTACATATTCTGGGCTGTTGAGGGAAATCATGTGAACACTTCCAATGGTTAGAATTTAGTACTGGCCAAATGCTGCAACTTTTTGAAAGCCTTCTGAACTTTAAGAAGCCTGCTTAAATATCCATCCCCCCCTTGACACTGGCATTTTAGTCCTTACTTCAGGCCCTGGTCATAGTGGACACACTTACAAATGAAATACACAAACAAACTTGAGAGGGGTGTGAATTAAATTTAAAAGACAAAGAAAAAAATAACACAGCTAATGTTCGACCCACGTACCAGATTCATCATGTGGAAATTTTACACAAATGCAAACAGTAACTAACCGTTATAGCTTATCGACTCTTATTTCACTTATTTCGCTAACGTCTGCAATATCTGGTCTTAGAGCAATGGCCTCTTTAAATGCAAACATCTCTTGTGAATATGGCAACCAGTGTGGCAAATCGCTCGCTAATGCCCTCAGATCTCAAGGTGCCCAATTGTTTGCTCTGTATATTCTGAAAACAGATGGCTCAAAATTTGTAATGGTACAATATATTGCCACCACATTCAGCAAATTTAGTGGTAAACTATATACAATTTAACTTCGAAAACCATTGTTGAACCTAGTTAGACTCCCATAGTACCACAATCAAGACTTAACACAGGCTGGTCTCCCTTTCAGATGGTTCAAGATACAGGCAGAGCTCTGGGACCAGATGGCTGCACCATTTTTATATTATAAATCATTTCAAACATTCAACCCCATTTTACAACAGCCTTCAAATGTTTTCTCAAGGCTCCTCTTTACAACCAGAGACTGTAGCTGTCTTTCCTAAAGAAGGTAAAGATCTACTACAGTGCTAAAGGTTTAGGCCCATATCACTCCTTAATGTCTACCTAAAGCTTTTTGTTAAAATTTTGATCACCCTTATAATTCCCCATATTTCTAAGATAATCCATCGTGATCAACTAAAATTTATACCCTCCCATGAAGCCTGAGATGGTACAACATGAGCAATAATCCGATTTTTACTTGACTGTGTTAAACCCAAGACAAGCCTTTATTTTATCAACAGATGCCAAAAAAGCGTTCGACAGGTTCGATTGAAAGTTCATCCAACATACTTTAGAGTTTATAGGCCTTGACCCGCATATGCCATCCTGGGAGGGAGCTCTTTACTCATGCCCTTCTGCTTATGCCAAAATGAATGTGATTTTGTCCCCGTCATTTACTGTAGCCTCCATATTAGTACCCAGCAGGTTTGTCCCTTATTGCCACTTAATTTCATACTGACCCTGGAATCTTTGCTAAGATCCATCAGGGTCAGCAGGGACATCACGGGGGTTGTGGTGGGTCAAAACCAACATAACCTTTAAGCATACGATGATGAACTGCTTTAATTTTTGGAACAATGTGGACATTTGTTTCAAACTTAATGCGACAGTTTATTATATGGAGATCAAATTTCCATATTATCTAAAGTCGTAGGCACTAAATCTAACCCTCGCCAAATCAATACTTCAAAAACTCCTGTCCAATTTTCCAATTAGATGGGCAAAAAAACATTGATATCTGGGTATTCAATTACCAAATAACGTGTCACAACTTTACTCTTAATTCCATTCTGCTCCTCTCTTCATTTAGAAAGGACTTTTCCTCTTGGACATCTAAGCAGTTTTCTTGGATTGGCAGACACAATGTCATCAAACAGAACCTTTTCCTTATGCTGTTATATTAATTACAGACCATGCTGATTGCACTTGCCCTTGCTTTCTTTAAGTCTGTCCAGGCAAGCTAGAATATGTGCATACAGTCCTCTAAACCAGTGCACATCAGACATGCCATTTTCATGGTAAAAGCATTTTCTTGTACGTTCATTTGATGGGTACAGCTCTTCTGATTCTTGACCATCAGTTATAGCACCACCTACAGGAGTAGGACACTAGGCAGAAAAAGAACACAGCACCGCTTATGGACAGTCATAGCTGGTATAAAACTCCCTCTCTGCTATAGGCAAGCCAGTTTTTTCTGCCTAGTGTTTCAGGAGTAAGGACCTTTTTCCCTGCTGGGACCTGTGGTTCCATAGCCATTTTTCCTTTTTCACTTTTCTTGGGATTTTTTCCTTCAATGCAACAGCCGGGCTGGGTGACAGGCTGGATAAACTAGATCCAGTGGTCACCCCAGTCTGGCCAGCGAGTGTGTGCAGACCTTTAGATGAGTGCTGGGTCAGCTGTGACAATACCCCGTCCTGGACTGGGACAGCCAGCGAGTTAAACGTTTCACGGGAATACATATGACTGGGCGCTGGAGACTGTCTTTCTTACCCTGCCCAACACCCCAACTTCACTGGAGAGGAGGGATCTGTCTTGGGAGTGTTACCCAAAACCTCAGTGGATTAGTAAATAGATGCTCCCTCCTCTCTCCCCAGGCTTGCATGGGGTGCCCGTACTCCCTGAGCTGGATGGTCCTCCAGGGTCTGTCTCCCACCCCCTTTCCCCCTTATGGGGTGAATTGGTGTGGTGTTGAGTGCCTTGTTCCCCTGGCTCCCTCAGTTCTAAGTGCCATAAGGTGTTGCTGGTGGGACAGTGGGCTGCGTGTGCTGTTCCCTTCGCTTGTGGCTGGATCTCTCCCCTGGCTATATGGCAGCCCACTGGTACACAGCTGCATAGACCCCCCTTTCCTGGGTGACTTTGGGATCCCAGAGGCTAGGGGGGCCTACAGAGTGGGCATTGCCACCAGCACCTTTGGCTGTTTGCTGGGCTTGGATTACTGTGGTGGTAGGGATGCTGCTCACTCCCAGCCCTTCCTGGGGACTTTTGCCTTTTACATTTCTGAGCCCTCCCAGTAATTTGAGGCCACAGATCTGTGGCCTCCTGGATCAGGCTGTGGCACTAGCAAAAAGCTTTAGGCAAACATTAAGGAGTGATACGGGCCTGTGACTATAGCACCGTAGTCTGACACTGCTTTGTAACCTAACTGGCTTTCCTATAGCAGCTAGGACTGCCCATAGGCGGTGCTTTGTTTTTTTATTTGCCTAGTGTCTTACGTCTGTAGGTGGTGCTATAACTATACGGTCAACAATCAGAATAGCTGTGTCCATCAATTAAATCAGAGACAGGAATTGTTTGGTGAGTAACAAAATAATCCTATTTTATGGGGTCATGTAAAAACACAGCATAAGATAACATAACAGAACAAGTCAATCTCATAACGGATGATAAAAAAGGGAACAAAATCTAGGAAGGTACACTGCCTTGAGGAGTAGCAAAACCTGATGTATACGTCTATCATTTTGGATACATATGAAGTTATCAAGGTATAAAGGTCAAAGTTACATACATGGGCTGCTGGAAAATAGGCCACTACAGTGGCATAGCATTCAGGTGGCAGGGCCACTCTGTAGCCATTCCTAACTTGCAGAGTGGAACAGTTTAGGACACTTCAACACTCAAGCCTAGCTCTAAATGTACAAATATGGCATCCCTAAACACATGTATTGGGCTGTGCTAGCCATCGATCCAAAATGTTGTTGTATTTGGAGGGACATCCTCTGTATTACTTTTGTATGGCAGAGTGGAGTTCACTTCCACCAACCTTGATGGTCTTGGTGGTGTTATCGTGCAGTCACTGTTTGTGCACTAAAGAGTGTTTCATAAAAGAATATGGTCAAAAATGTATCTGCATCATTACCAGTGAGGAGGCCGAACAGGCATTGTTTGGGATGTAGGGACAGAGGAGAGCCCACATGGTCATGGTGAAACCATATAATTTGAATCCAGGTTTGAACCACAGAGCACAGAAGATGTCAGTAGTGGTAGAACATAAAAGGCATAATGGGCTATGGGAAGGTCTATAGCCAGAGACTGGAGTTAAGTACGCCCTGTGTAGAATATATATTCACATCAAGTGGTCAAACTCTGGTGGGGGATACCAGTTTTTTAATTGTATATAATCTCCTCCAAATCTGCATCCTCCACCATACCCAAATCCGACTTCCACTTAGTTTTAACTCTGTATATTAATTTGGTTGCAGAGGACAGAAGTAGTATATTGTATAGAGGGGGGAATCCGTACTTAAAATGACCTCCAAAAGTGATAGGGAAGATAGTGAGAAAAACAAATTTGGGAACTGAACTCACAAGGCATGGCAGAGTTTAAATAGCGAAGGAACATGTGATCGGAAAGGGAAAAATTCATTATGCAGAGCTAGAATCCGCCTGCAGTGGATAGAACCTGATGTAAATAGGATAGGATCCCATGGGATGTCCATAGGACTGGATCCTGCAAGGGATTGAGTTCTGGCACACGAATGTTATACCAGAGGGGGTATGGGAGTGGTAGGCGGGGTTACTCATCCCTGTACCCCTGCATCCCCCCAAGACATGCCATTTTATATAACTTTTAGGAGGAAATATATGGTGGCATATTTACCAAGGGTCATAGATTTGAACTGTCATATCTGTGTTTACAATCGGTCCTACTGCAACAAGTGTTCTTGTTCACTCCACTAAGTGTCCTCCCAAGCGGCCCAATACTTTAGTTTCCAACTTTATACAAACACCTGACTCCATAAAATTACCTGTCGTGTTTATTGCTGTCACAGGGGATGTTTATTTATTTTATTTTTTTTGGATTACTTTCATTGTTGTCACAAGGAATATAAACTGTCTAGTAAATGCCGTAAGGGCAAGCAGATGAATTGACAAGTTTTGGAGGAGACCTGCATGGCACCAGCGATCTGTTGCAAACAAAAATGTGCATTTATTACTTTTGGTTAAAAGGTGAACTTATCCTTTGAGATCTGTGGTGACAGGGTTTGTGTGTTTGTGTATAATATATAATTTATATTTATTATGTATGTATGTATGTAACCAGCAGTTTAATTTTTTTTTGTGATGCTGTTAGGTTAATTCAGAATTAATTGACAGGTAAATTTGACCTGTAGTTGAAGTAGGTCATACATAGGTTAAAAGGTCAAGTGGTTTTGATTTCCATTAGTATACAGGAGCCAGGCGCTGTCTAGTTTTGTGATAAAAGTAATACACCTTATATGGAGGTGTGCCTTTTATAATTCATATGGTAAAAAATAAATAACCAGCCTGTGGCTTTAAGAAGCCAGGTTCCAAGATGGACGGCCCATCTCTTGAGACTTAATAAAGCGCATGTGCGTGAAACATGTTGTCCCGGCAACCGGCCTCTTCCTTCTAAAGCTGCGGCTCCCCCCCCCCCCCCCCCCCCTTCGTGTCTCCACATTGTGGTGACGTCATCCAGGACGCTGGGACGTCGGGTACACGTGGTCCCTGCACTGACAGGTATTCTACTACACTGCTTCCCTCTGAGTGGATGGGCCGTCCATCTTGGAACCTGGCTTCTTAAAGCCACAGGCTGGTTATTTATTTTTTACCATATGAATTATTAAAGGCACACCTCCATATAAGGTGTATTCCTTTTATCACAAAACTACACAGCGCCTGGCTCCTGTTCATACTTCCCACAAACCGATGTGTTTTTACCATGACAGCAGTGAGTTTTTTTCCCCACCAATCGCAGTTGATATATACCATTCACTTATTTCCTTTGGGACACATCTGTGCGCTTTTATCCAGACCTTGATTTCCAATAGACATGTCGAAAAATGCAAAACCATCAGATGTAAACAAATTGACACAGGCCTTTACATTCCTCACAATTTTTCAATCTTTACACAAGAGGTTCTGTTTACCAATGCTTCGCTCATGGAACTTGTAATTGTCATGTGCTATCAGCTATTTTTTTTAGCAATAAAAATGGTGTTTCCAAAAAAAATCACAATTTCTTTTTGGGTATTGTATATGCAACAGTTTTTTTTTAATTCTCCTTGTACTAGGATATAGTGATAAATGAGTACATTTTTTTTTTTTTGTAATCTGTTTTAAATTCTTCCAGGGCAGTACTGTTCAAGCCAGAGATGGCCCAAAAAGTCATTGCAGAGTTTTCAAAGTTAAAAAATACAAGATTTGATGAAGAGTTCCCAGGTGAACAGCTAGTCTGTGAAGGTAAAATACAGTTATACTGTTAAGTTGCAAGCCGGTATTTTATTAAAGCATTGTTCTTGTCACAATCATGCATAAGTCATTTTACTTGGCTGGACAAGAGCCTTGATTGGAAATGAAGGTGTCGATGCCTGTTAGTTTAGGTGCTTTGTAGGCCCAGTCAGGTTTACCTCTACCTTTATTTGCAAAACCTAATTGGTCACAAAGTGTAGACTGAATTCAGCAGTCTGTAACTCACATTAGCTAGAGGCACGTCTACAGACTGTTTTAGGCAGAAGGCTTTGTGGCACTGGAGGTTTTACAAGTATTTGTAATTCCAAAAAAAAAAAGGGGAGAGCCAATGACTGATAAATGCACTTACCTTTTACCGTTTTCCTAAGTTAAAGATTACGGTTGAGCTATGTAGAAAAACAAAAATACCTAATTACCTCCTTGCTACACCATCATTCTGATGCTGTAGTTGTCCCCTGCCGGGTCTAAGCCCGAGAACTGAGCGATCACATGACTGTTGATCACTCAGTTCTCAGTCCACTCTTAGCAAGAAGTGGTGACTCCACTCTGCCCCTCCAGCGCTCCTTGTAGTGCCAGGGTGAGGAGGGAGCAGGAGCAGCTGGCTTCAGCTCACAGCCGTGCGCTGCCGATCAGGCATCTGGGTGGATCCCAACAATATGATTTGGACCCTTTTAGAGGCCAGAGCAGCTCCTGTGAAGCTGGCAACTGTTTCTGGGTTACAAGAGTGCACACCAGTGACACAAAAGAAAAGGCTCTGGCCATACTTCTATTTTAAAGCAGAATACAAAAGTTCCTTAAATATAAATTAAAGTAGGAGTGAAGGCAAACCTTTTTATCTTAATCGGTATAGTTCAGGGACACAGGATATTTAGTCATAGACCATGAGTTATATGGTGCTTCTTTCAGGTGATTAAACATTAGCAAAAGTTTTACTGGCAACAATCCAAACCCAACCCCCTGCCTCTAGTGCACCCTCATATAACCTGACCCTCTCCGTTGGACTCCATTTTTTTTCTGTGCTACATTCGATTGACACTTCTATCAAAATCCAACTGCTTATTACCTCAGGGCTCACTAGTAGTTTCTAGATTGGTTGCCCTCAGTGTACGTCTTGGTAGCTGTACCCAGACCGTGCATCAGTTGGACCAGCCTGTAATGTTTGCAATGGGCACTGGATCCTGCGTTCGGCACCCACCTCTTCACGTGGTGCAACAAGTGTAGTGGCCATAGGTTGCTATACATTTCCAGGACTGTGGTCCATTCCTATGGTACCCAGACCCTAAAGTCCCCTTTTGGGGTATGCCCTCAATGACAGGTGAAGTTTGGTGTCTTTTGGAAACATGGAATAAGGTAATAAAGGGTTTCCCACGTAATTGTGACCTTTCCCCATGGAGTGATTTTTTGTTTAGTGTGTTATCTCTAAATATTTCAAGTAAATTGGCGGAAGGTAAGCTATTTAGATTTATTTAAAAAAAAATTGTTTTGTTTTTTAATATACAACGTTGTTGCGTGCTTGTTACATAGTTACCAATGCCTTCCAATTGACACTCTTCCGACCTCCGTTTCTGCAGAGAATGCAAGAAGGACATTTGCTCTGCCCTCCCTGCTTCTCAAAAGACACAAAGGACATTGGTCAGCACCTAGGTTGAAGAAGCTTTCTTCCCAGACATGCAAATACCCTCTTGTTCTGCATTTGTTTTGTAGATACCCCATAGGGGATCCCCTCATTTTAGCAATGGTGGAGACAAAGTGCAGAGGAGCTGAGAAACTGCCTAACAGCATTTGGGCTATAGATGACACCAAGGAGAACCAGAAAAATGCTTAAGGTGATAGCTGCTCCCCCTGTGCCAGAGTAAGAACCCATATTGACAGCTCCCTTCCTCTAATTCTAGCTGCCTTTCAGGCAAGCAACAAACTGCCTATCTGACTAAGGCAGATTTTATTGCAACAATGTCTCATTTCTTTGGTAAACCCTCTCCCATTTTAGAGCCTTCAGTCTCCAGGGCGTTTTTCCTCTCCACCACCTGAACCCTATTCAGAAGTATGACCCAGATCCTCATAACATCTTTAGGGTGGGTGAGATGGATGCAGAAGAGGATCCTGCAGAGCCACAAATTAAAGCTTCATAGCATAGGCTCACTTAAATGTGTGTGCATCTGAATTTACTCTGAAGTCTAAACAAGTTCCAGTGGACACTAGACAGCTGAGGAAAAAAATCTCTGGAAATGTTAAGACCTTTCTTCTGCACACACAAGCTAACTGTGCCTTGCATGCATGGCAAAATCCTGACAAGGTAGCTCTTCCTTCCAAACTCCCGCTGAATTACAGGATATCCTATGAAAAAGAAATTTATGAAATGTGATGTGGGGAATGATTAGCTCTAGTGGTAGATGCTTTTCAAAGTAAGTGTACGTCAGTCAGGAGCTCTATTTATGGGCCTGGTAGCACATGTTTAATAAAAAGGCAAAAAACAAAAGTCCAACATAAGCTTTCCCATACAGGGGTTCTTCTCCAGAAAAAAAATACAAATGAAAAATACCAGGCCACCTGACTTTCTGGTCAGCAGTACCTATGCTTGTTTTGGTCTCCAGGACCACTGGCTAAGCCTTGCACGCAGCCTTGGACTTCTTTAACACACACAGCTTCATGTCTTCCCAAGGCACTTTGAAATCTCCAAACTATGGAGCCCCATACGCAAATTCCAAAATCCGGAGAAAGCTGCAAACGCAGTTTTCTACAATCACATTTTTTGCTTCATAGTCCTGCACTCAGCACATGTACAAACTGTGTCCTTCTCCTGACCATTTCTACCAATATTTACCCAGTGACAGGACCTTGCACTGTTACAGAATAAATGGTCATTTCTGGTAGTGTTCTGTCCTCCCATATTCATTCTCAACATACATCGCACTGTTCCTGTTGAAGATGCTTCCTCTTTTAAGGATTCACTCAACTGGTGCTTTGAGACCTTATTAAAGCTCTACAACTGGCCTTTGCGGATGTGTCCATTTGTCAGACACTTTGAGGATCCTGTGCATCTGGAACGATTGCAGTTCATGCCCACTACTACTATTACATCCACTACCTCTTTTCGGTGAAAGGGATCCTTTTGATTATTCAAGGCATTTTCCCCTAAGTTTAACGTGCATCCATCCTTCCATCGCAAGCCTTGGATCCCAGTACCCTCAAAGCCTACCCAGAAGCCCTCTCCACAATGAAGGAGCATCCCCACTCTCTGTAGTAAGGGGGCTTCTGTTGGTCTTGGTGCCAGTCTGTATCCAAGATATCGTGGATCTCTGGGCCCAATTTGTTATTTCAAGGGGCTAAAAAATAAAATTTCTGTCCCTGCCCCTTCATCAATTCCTAATTTCTAATATGCCAGCTTCACCTCAGATATGCAGAATTGTTGGCTGCATTTAATTAACATTAGTTACGAGTGGTAATCTTACGTCTTGCAGAAGAAATTTTCAAAGGGTTTAATCAAACCTATTCAGTCCCAAAACCCAGCGGAGGCACTTGTTCCATTATGGACAAGTGATTGTAAATGTACTTTTTTTTGAAATTTTTAATATCAAACTTGCACTTTTGTTCAGAATGGTGCTATCTCCTGTCCTGGCCAAGATAGGACTCAAGGCATCCATGTCACAGTATACCTAGATTACCCACTGCTGAAAGACTTCTCAGTCTTGTCTTCCAACATTCAAACATAAGATTCAGCATCTTCAAACTTTTGGATACCATTTAGTCTACCATTTAGCAATCCAACCATCTACAGTGCCTAGGCCAAAACGTTCCTTCCCCCAAGAGATTGTTTCTCCTAAGTTCCAGCTGTCAGACTCCGATTTAACCCGGCACCCCTCGAGTTCTAGACTCATGGTGGCCTCCTTTTGAGGTGGTTCCCTTTCCTCAGTTCCTCTCCAGACTTTTGCAGCTCAACATTATCACAGTTTAGGACAAACAGATATTTTAATCACCCATGGCTCCCATGATATGCCAAAATCTCTTTGGAATTGTGGATTTCCAAATCAGCAGTAGAATCCAAGAAATCATTCTATACTGCTCTGTGGTAACAATGAATGCCAACTGAGAGTGACTAGACTGACTTTCCTACATGGTCTCCCAATAAGTTTACAGTTGGACAAGAATACAGCTGTGGCCAGCATAAACCACCAAGGGGGAACTAGAAGTGAAGCAGCTGTGGAGGAGGCAAGTGTTGTACCAACACTCTCTTGGACATATACATACAGAAAGTGGGAAATTGGCAGGCAGATTTTGAGTAGGCAGTGCTTGGACTTTGTGATACTTTGTCAGAAGTGGGTAACACCAGAAGTGAACATCATGGCCTCCAGATTTAACAAGAAACTTTACAGGTCTGGGACCAGATCCAAATTACCTGGCCTTTATGGTGCATGCCCCATTGATTTATTGGATACCATCCAGTCTGGTTTATGCATTCTTTCTATTGAAGCTTCTCCCTTGGCTGCTCTGCAAGGTGGAGGAGAAATGGATTCTGGTGATCCTTATTGCCCCAAATTGGCCCAGGGGAACTTGGTACACAGACATACTCAAACTTCTGGCGTACAAGCCGGGCATTGGCCTATTCAGGATTAGCCAGGCCTACTGTCACAAAGCCCTCTGTTCACCCTGCTTCTCAGTTGCTGGCTTTAACGACATGGCTGTTAAATCTCAGGTCCTAAAAAATAGGGGCATTACTAATTCTGTCATTCCCACTGTATTCAAAGCAAGAGAATTTACTTTTAAGCTCTACCTTCACACTTGTGAGGTGCCTGTTTTTGCACCAGCCAAAATATGCCCCCGACACTCTGGTATATTCTATTCCTGCAGTCAAGGCTAGACTAGCATCTGACATTTAGCACTCTAAAAGTTTCTGCCCCATCCATTCTGTTCCAAAGACTTTTGGCTTCACACACAGACATTCTATATAATGTGTGGTTCATATTAATCCCCCGCTTCGACCTCCAGTATTTCCCTGAGATCTAAATCTGTTACTTTTGGTTCTTCAAAAACCTCTATTTGAACCAATGCAGGATATCCTATTGGAGGATCTCACCTGCAAAGTGTCCGTTTTTTGTGGCCATTACCTCTGATGTGTTTCCGAGTTAGTCGCTCTTTCTTCTATAGAACATTTTCTTACTTTGAATAGAGATAAGATTGTCCTGAGACCCAAATCTTCCTTGCTTCCCAAGGTGGTCTCTTCCTTTCCCCTCAGTGAGAATATTATCCTCCCTTCCCTCCATCCTGCCCTGAAGCACACCAGTAGATTTCACTCCATTGTCTGGATGTGGTGAAAGCAGGTAAGGCTTACCTAGTTGCAATATCTTCCTTCCTTCCAAAAAAAATTATTCCCGTTTTGTCCTCCCTAAACGTTCCAAGAAGGGTCATTATGTATCCTCTTTCACTATAGCTAGGTAGCTCAGGCAGCTCATTTCCAGGGCTTATGCCCACAAGGAAAAGGTTCTCCCCTTTCCTATCAGGACCCACTCTCCCAGCTGTTTCTTTGGCTTTTCCGCACCCAAAAACAATTTTAAAGGTCTACAAAGCTGCCAACTGGTCCTCTCTTCATACCTCAAAATTTTACCAGGTGGATATCCAAGCCTCTGCTGATGTGAGATTCAGCCATAAGGTGCTTCAAGCTGTCATATGAGAATTTTGGGGACTTTTTTCCCCCCCTGTAGTCCTGTTTTCCATTGTTTGATATTTTTGAACATCCCTAAGTTTATTGCTTAGGGATGTTATACTGTCTGTGACAGCACCTCCTGTATCCTATGTTGTATCATTAAGATAATGAGAATTTTGACTTGCTTGCAAAATCTATATCTTGGAGTACAATACAGGACACAGGTCCCCCTCCCCTCTGTTCTTTGTTTTTCCTTATTGCTAGCTACCAAATTGGAGTGTCCCACAGAGTGGATGTGGTTACAGTGCATTCGTAATGTATTCAGAGCCTCTTCACTTTTTTTCAATTTTATGTTGCAGCCTGATACTTCAGTTGCTTAAATTCGATTTTTTTTTCTCATTATTCTTCACTCTGTGCCCCAAAAGCAAAAACAGAAATTTAGAAATGTCTCTGAATTTATTAAAAAGAAAAAAATTAAATATCACACGTACTTAGGTATTCATACTTTTCACTCAGTATTTTGTTGAAGCACCTTTGGCAGCAATTACAGCCTTGAGTCTCTTTGGATATGACCTGACAAGTTTTGCACACCTGGATTGGGGGATTTTCTACTTTTCTTCTTTCCAAATTCTCTCAAACTCAATCAGTATGGGATTAGTTGGACAGCCATTTTGAGGTCTCTCCAGAGATGTTCAGCAGGGTTCATGTCAGGGCTCTGGCTGGAGCACTCTAGGACATTCACAGAGTTGTCCCTAAGCCACTCCTGTGTTGTCTTGGCTTTGTGCTTAGGATTGTTGTCATATTGGTGAACCTTTGGCCCAGTCTGAGGTCCTGATTTCTGTGGAGCAGGTTTTCATTGAGGCTATCTCTGTACTTTGCTCCATTCAGCTTTCCCTCAACCCCAACTAGTCTCGCAGTCTCTGATGCTGAAAAACATCCCCACAGTATGATGCTGCCACCACCATGCTTCACTGTTGGAATGGTATTGGACAGGTAACGAGTGGTATCTTGTTTCCTCTAGATATAATTCTTGGAATTAAGACCAAATCGTTCAATCTTGGTTTCATCAGATCAGAGAATCTTGTTCCTCACAGTCTGAGCGTCCTTCAGGTGTTTTGTTGCAAACTCCAATTGGGCTTTCATGTGTTTTGCACTGAGAGGCTTCTGTCTAGCCACTCTGCCATATAGCCCAGATCGGTATAGGGCTGCACTAACGGTCATCCTTCTGGAACTTTGTCTCATCTCCACACAGGATCTCTTGCCGAGGCCCTTCTCCCTCGATTGCTCAGTTTGACGGGCGACCAGCTTTTGGAAGAGTCCTGGTTGTGCCAAACTTCTTCCATTTGAGAATTATGGAGGCCACTGTTCTCTTGAGAACTTTCAGTGCAGCTTTTTTTTTCTTTTTTTTTTTTTTTCTTTTGTAGCCTTCCCCAGATCTGTGCCTTGCAATAATCCTGTCTCTGAGCTCTGCAAGGCCGTTCCTTTTACCTCATGGCTTTTGCTCTAATACAGTATGCATTGTCAGTTGTGAGGCCTTTTATAGAGAGGTGTGTGCCTTTCCAAATCATGTCCAATCAATTTAATTTACCACAGGTGGTCCCCAATCAAGGTGTAGAAACATCTCAGCAACGTTCAAGAGAAATGGGAGGCACCTGAGCAAAATTTCAAGCATTGTTGCAAAGGATCTGAATACTTATGCCAATGTGATAATTCAGTTTTTCTTTTTATACATTTTGCAAGCCTTTCTAAAATTCTGTTTTTGCTCTCTCATTATGGGGAAGTGCAGATTAATGAGAAAAAAAAATTAATTTAACCACTTGACAGCCGGGCTACAGAGTGGTTGTCCAGTTCTGGGAGGGCGTCATATTACGTCCCCACAGAATGTGCACGCTGGACACAGCTGATCACATGACAGGGTAAAAGCCCAATCACAGCGGCCTTTTACCACGTGATCTGCTATGTCCATTGACACAGCTGATCATAAAGTAAATACAGTCATGCTGTTACAGCATGACGAAAGTACTGCCATTAACTGGCAAGTGTCAGAGGACATCTGCACTGATAATCCGGGCACTGATTATCAGTACAGCCCCAAAAGTGCCCAGCAGTGGCACCTATCAGTGCAGCATCATCAGTGCCTCCTCGATTCCCACCAGTGCAGCCTCATCAATGCACATCAGTGAAAGAGAATATTTACCTCTTTGCAAAATTTTATAATAGAAACAAAAGCTTTTTTTTTTTTTTCAGAATTTTTGCTCTTTGTTTTGTTTATAATGCAAAAAATAAAAAAAACCCAGTGGGGATTAAATATCACCAAAAGAGCTTTATTTGTGTGAAAAAGATAACAATTTCATATGGGTACAGTGTTGCATGACCGCACAATTGTCATTCAGAGTGCAACAGCGCTGAAAGCTGAAAATTGGCCTGGGCAAAAAGGGGGGCAAAAGTGTCTGGTAGGCAAGTGGTTAAGCAACTGTAGCATCAAACTGCAACATGACCAAATTGAAAAAAAAACAAAGGGGCTCTGAGTACTTTATGAATGCACTGTATATATGGTGGGGGTCCACGCATTCCAAGTCAAGTTTTTGCAGGTGTCAAATCACCTAAAGTTAGCAGTGTATAATCCATAGTCTGATACAGATCCTGTGTTCCAAGGTATGAAAATTTACAGGCAAGTCAAAATTCCCATTTTTTTTTTTGTTATGTTATATTTACCTGCTATATGCAGTGGTATTGCACAGAGCATCCCTGATCCTTCTCCACTCAGGTTCCCCACCTGCGCTCCTGGCTCCTCCTCTCCTTAGTGTGCCACGATAGGAAACTGATTCCTATTGTGACACACCTGTGGGCTCAATCCTAAGCAGTACTGCCTGCGTTTATAGACCAAGACAATGAGTCTCAGCCCCACCCTTGCTCCCTCATAACAGGAGTTGATTGACAGCATTGGGAGCCATTGGCACAGCCTGTAGGAAGAAGAGGAGAAAGCCACTGCTGATGGACACAGCTCTGGATTGAGATCTAGCCCCAATAGGTATTTGGGTGGGGGGAGTTGATAGAGATTGAAACATTTTTTTACCTTAATGCAGGAAATGAATTAAGGTAAAACTGTTTAGGTTTTACAGCCAATTTGAGCTTTTCTTCTCGTACTTGTAGATATCCTTTTTGTAATCCGATAAATTTGTAGCTGTTGCTCCTGCCAGTGCTGCTGTTTTGGCTGCATTTTCTACAATGGGCAAACTATGCCATGTTAATGCTTCTGAATTTGCAGCATTATCAGTCTTCTGATCTTTTTCTCCCCATTCAGCAGTGATGTCATTATGTCACCTTACCCATTAGTACATGATTTACTAACTTCACCACCGTGTCATAAGATTCTGTCCACTGATTTGACAGAAGAATGTGCAGTCATCTGACCTAGATTTTAATATGAAAGTAATGGTGTTTACCAGCCATTTTGAAAATAAATCGTGGGTGGCTGAATAGCACTAGTAATGATCTTAGTAGTGCTTTCGCTTAGAAGACTTTATGAAGATTTGCTCTCTACTTTATGTAGTAGGCCAAGTGCAGTGAAAGACAGAGCTGCTTCTAGTGGCAAATTTTACATATCTCTAATACAACACAGGATATGGAATGTGTGTTAAATTGTGAAAGCCACTTGAAAAGTTGTATGATAAGTAACTAAAAAATGTGCATGCAAAAAATCTGTATGCCCTTTTTTCCCCTTTAATCTCTAATCACTTGCAGCATGTATTCTTGTTTTTGCCTGAACACTGAATGTTTGTTTTTAATTACCAGTCTATGATTTGCCTCAAAGACCAAATGACATCCAGCTTTTCTATGGAAATATGCACAAAATTGTACTATCAGTTGTTGGATGCACAGATATTAACTTAGCCAGGACATCTGTTCAACCATCTCTAGGCACTGGCTTGGGCAGGTAAGATGTGTCCTATGCCTTCAAAATGGTAAGGCTTTTTATTGTGATAAATAAAAAGTGCAAGTTGTAAAGTGCAAGTTGACATTTTATGCCAGATAAAATAATGTGCAGCGCTAAAATCAATAAGATATAAAAGGTACATATAAAACAATAAAATGAATTCGGAAATGTTCATAAAGTGACTATCAATGCTCGTAGGAATCCTGCGTTCTTCTATAATTCAGTGCTTGTGCAATCAGGTGTGGGAGAACACGTTTTATGAACATTTCTTAATTCATGTTGTTGTTTTTATATGTACATTTTATATCTTATTGATTTTAGCGCTGCACATTATTTTATCTTGATTATTTGAGGTTTTTGGTTACCTTGTGTGCTTAGTGGATATTTACTCTCATGTGCGCTCGCATGTATTTATTATTTGACATTTTGTGCCAATTATTGTATGTTTGAGTGTATAAAAAATTCTGTGAAGATTTGTTGCCAAAATGTAATGCCTAATCCTGAAACTTGTATCAAGAGTTTGGTCTTCAAATTTACTGGCTTTTGAGAACTTAAAGCCTAAATAAATTCCCATACATACTCCCTTCCACTTTCCAGCAATGTAACAGTTACATCCCTCACTGGCTGCTATTATCTTTTCTCTGGATGCTGGGTTTTTCAGTCTCCTGAATGGCCAGTGGGGAATGACATCATCCCATACATGTGAAGTCAATCATTCTGGCACGTCCGGTGTGCTAGGACTGCACACTGAGCTATCCATGCACACCTCCATGTACATTCATTAGAAAATTGCAAGCAGGAAGGTATATTATTGCAGAAGAGATATACAGTGCATGTCTCTACAATAGAGTTGCCTACTCTAGTTTTTAACAAGTTGCATTTTAGTTCCGTTTTGGGTAAATTGTTTCTGTGAAATTCAGGTGACGTGTGAGTTGTGATATTGATTTATTATCAGACGTTTAGCATTCTTCTTTCAGGTCTCATTACAGGTCATTACAATTATGACAAATCACGGCTTGAACTATCTTGCTTTGCATGTAAGGAGTCTATCTCATATATTAGTTTCACCTTTTAAGTTGCATTACTGTACTAAATGAACTTTTGCACGATATTCTAATTTTTCGAGTTTCACCTGTATGTCTTTTATGGACCTTGCTTTGTGCACTGGTGCATAGTCATGTTGGTTCAGGAAGGGGCCGTCCCCAAACTGTTCAAACAAAGTTGGGAGCATGAAATTGTCCAAAATGTCTTGCTATGCTGACGCCTTAAGAGTTCCCTTCACTGGAACGAAGGGGCCAAGCCCAACCCCTGAAAAACAACCCCACACCATAATCCTCCCTCCACCAAACTTTACAATTACCACAATGCAGTCAGGCAATATCATTTTCCTGGCAACCACCAAACCCAGACATGTCCATCGGATTGCCAGACAGAAGCGTGATTAGTCACTCCAAAGAACAAGTCTCCATTGCTCTAGAGTCCAGTGGCAGCGTGCTTTACACCACTGCATCCAATTGCTTGCATTGCACTTGGTGATATAAGGCTTGGATGCAGCTGCTTCGCCAGTGAAACCCATTCCATGAAGCTCTCTACACACTGTTATGCTAATCTGAAGGCCACACAAAGTTTGGAAGTCTTTAGCTGTTGACTCTGCAGACAGTTGGCGACTTCTGTGCACTATGCGCTTCAGCATGCGCTGACCCCACTCTCTCATTTTATGTGGCCTACCACTAAGTGGCTGAGTTGCTGCTGTTCCCAGTTACTTTCGTTTTTTGTTTATATTATAATATATTATAATATTCCACGGTCAACTGTTATTGGTATTATGTGTCAAGGAAATTTCACGGATGGACTTAATGCACAGGTGGCAACCTATCATGGTACCACACTTGAATTCACTCATTCACAAATGTTTGTAGAAGCAGTCTGCATGCCTTGGTACTTGATTTTATACACCTGTGGCCATGGAGGTAACACCTGAATCCAATGATTTGGAGGGGTGTCCCATATATAGCGGAAAAGATAAGTATTGAACACATCACCGTTTTTCTCAAATATATTTCTAAAGGTGCTATTGGCATGCAATTTTCAACACATGTCGGTAACAACCCATGCAATCCATACATACAAAGAAACCAAACCAAATACATTCAGAAATTAAGTTATGTGTAATAAAATTGGAATGACACAGGGAAAAAAGTATTGAAGGTAACTGAAATTTATGTAAAGTGTTACTAAACCAAGGGCCCTACAATCACTGGTCTCCCACAGTACACAGAACATAGAAATGCAATTATTTTAGTAAATAAATGCTCAATATCTATCTTTTTTTCAACAGCAGTTAGAGCAGTCTTGTAACATCAGCAGAGCACTGGTTAAACCTTGGAGGATTTTTTTTTTTCTGCTCCAAGAGGATGTAAAACCCCCTGACCTTCTGTCTGGACAGTGCTGATTGACCCTTGATCACATGCACTCTCCAAAAAAAAAAAAAACCTCTAGTAATACACACTAAACTGAGTATGTGTATGTGACTACGAATTCAGTCTGTATCCGGTGGTCATTTCAACAAGAGGATGGGCAGAAAAGTCAGGATCAAACAGCAGTTTTATACAATGCAGAGGATTAACCCCTTAGGTTCCACAGGGAGTATAACAAGCTGCATATACAGGCTGACTTTACTGTTGTGGGATTAGTAACACTTTTACTTTGTACAAAATCCTTTGGTGGTAATGACAGCTTCAAGATGCCTCCTGTATGGAGAAACTAGTCGAATGCCTTGCTCAGGTGTGATTTTGGCCCATTTTTCCACACAAACCGTCTTTAAATCTTGAAGGTTCCGTGGACCTCTTCTATGATCTCTGATCTTTAGTTCTTTCCATATGTTTTCTATTGGATTCAAGTCAGGTGACTGGCTGGGCTATTCTAGCAGCTTTATTTCTTTCTTTGAAACCGATTGAGAGTTCCCTTGGCTTTGTGTTTAGGATCATTGTCTTGTTGAAAAGTGACAGAGGTGTATACACAAAGACAGACACAGACACCTTCCTTCACACAGCTGGGTACTGCACTAACCCCCCCAATTATTTCACTTTCCTGGGTGTGCTCAACAGTCTGATGGAGCTCCCTCACCGCCAAAGTACAGTTCCCCGGTTGAGAAAGGCTGACCTAGATGTTTAAAGACTCAATGTGAGTGCTTTTGAATTTTCATGGGAACAACTTGTTTATTCTTTTGTGTTTTTAGTTAGTCTATATAGAGGTGTTTTAAAACTGTTGAAAGTTTAATAATACTTTACTATTCTGAAAATGAGAAGTATTGAAAACTGTCTAGTATAAGTTCTTCATGTTTTTGTCTGTCTTATTTTAGAGCTGCTGAAAATACACAAAGAAGCATTAGTAACACATCATTGGATGATCTGCCTGTGAAAGGCCCTCAGGGATCTCATTTGTCAAATGTTGACATACCTTTAAGAAATGGCAACAGATCTGAAAATACTTTGATTGTGCAACCAGAGTGTCTTGAATTAAAACTTCCGACTAGAGGTTTGTCATGACTACATAATATAAGCTGTTTTTGCTTTGTGTTGCCATAAAACCTTTCATTTTTTTTTCCTTTAATTGATGGCATTATCTATGGTCAGTTTTTGTTTTGTTTTTTTCCTCTAACCTTGCACGATCATAAAGCATTTCATTTTTGTAATTACAAAAGAAAAATGTGGCTGCCTTTTTCAAAGCTGACCTTGCACCAAACTTCTTATTTGGCAGTCCCCAACCCCCTGCTTTCAAAATAACGTATTATGAATATAATAGAAAACAAAAAGAAAATCAAAAAATTTATCTTACTCCCAGGTTTCCTCTGGGCTCCCCCTAGACGAGGTGACATCTCTGGGTCTTTTTTTTTTTTTTTTTTTTGAAGGATCTTGGAAAGATGAGGATCCCATATCCCATGAGAACATGCTTCTGTATGGTGTTGTAGTAACTTCATGTGAAAATTGGGACCTGAGCTTCCCCGAAGATCCTTCTGTGAGCCTCAGTTGCGTCAGCAACAGTTTTGTCTGCTTTAATGAGCATCACTGTAACTGAACTTACCATATCATTTTAAAATAATTTATCATTTTAAAGAAGAACCACTTGCTGTTTTTTTTTGTTTTTTTCTTCTACACGCACACTTCAAGAGAAGGCAATGAATCAATATTGCTAATATTATTCAGTTGTTCTGTATGTTGAGGTCATAAAATTCATAGTATGCTGTTTTCTTCAATTCTATCCCAGATGGATTGGCTGGAACAGGTCAAGTACAAATTCTCAACAACTCTTCACGATTGTTAGAGTTTGATTTATCCTGGCCAGCTCACTGGCTTACAGTAACACCACAGCACGGGAGCATTGAGCCACAGTAAGCCCTGCAGCCTATACAGTTTAATTTCATATTTCCTTGTCAAAATCTACATTAAATATATCTTCTTTTACAGGAGTCACAGACTAATACTTGTTAGTCCAAATCCATCTCTCTCCAAAAAGCAGACTGTGCTGCCATGGAATGGTCAGATTTATGTGCATTGTGATAATAGACAAAAGGTATAACCGTTTACCCAAATTGTATCTTAAAGAGTGAGTGGTTATCTATCTCACAGTGTACTTGCCATAAAATTATATATATGTATTACCGCTGCTCAAGGTAGAGACTCCCAATCTCCAAGCACAACACCTCCTGTAGGTGCTAGCCCAGCTCGTGTGCTGCATAGATGAGTACAAAGGACGCCCGATCTGCTGCACTCCAAACAATCCACTTTATTGAACCAAGATAAAACCAATACAAACAGTGGAAGTACAGTGGGGACTGCCAGGTAAACACGTTTCATGCTAAAGACAGCGCTTATTCATTACCCCTGGATTGTTTGGAGTGCAGCCGATCAGATATCCTTTGCCATAAAATTACTTTAACCGCCTCCCGCCCGCCATCTAGTACAATGACAGGCGCAAGGCGGTTCTCTTTTTCTGGGAGGACGTCATATGATGTCCTCCCATTCTAACTGCACATGCGCGGCTCCGGGAGCGCGCAGCGTGGTGATCGGTGGTGCGCTGTGTCCCTCGGACACAGCGGATCACTGATCAATGGAAAGAGCCGAAGATGTCGACTCGGTCATGTGATCAGCTGTGTCCAATCACAGCTGATAACATGTAAACAGGGAAATGCCGGTTATCAGCATTTCTCTCCCCACGAGCTGTCACGCTGACAGTTCGCGAGGAGAGGAGAGCCAGTTCATGAGGAGAGGAGAGCCAGCAATCCGCATTCCTCGGAAGGGACATGTACACAGATAATCAGAGCACTGATGATCAGTGTGTCCTGATGATGTGTGTAGCCCCAGCAGTGCCATCTGTCAGTGTCCATCAGTGCTCCAGTGTCCAGCTGTTGGTGCTCATCCATGCTACCTATCAGTGCCCATCTGAACTGCCTTTCAGTGTCATCCATCAGTGCCAGTCAGTGATACCGATCAGTGCTGCCTATCAGTGCCAGTCAGTGCTGCCTATCAGTGTGCATCAGTGCCATATATGAGTGCTGCCTTTCAGTGCCCATCAGTGATGCCTATCAATGCCACCTACCAGTGCCTCCTCATCAGTGCCCGTCAGTGTCCATCAGTGCAGCCTATTAGTGCCCATCACTACAGCCTTATTAGCGCACATCAGTGAAGGAGAAAAATCACTTATTTACAAAATTTTATAACAAAAACCAAAAACAAAAGGGTTTTTTTTCAAAATTTTCAGTGGTTTTTGGTTTAAGAAAAAATAAAAAAAACCCAAAGGTGATTAAATACCACCAAAATAAAGCTCTATCTGTCACAAAAAAAAGATAAAAATTTTATATGGGTAAAGTGTTGCATGACCGCTCAATTGTCATTCAAAGTGTGACAGCGCTGAAAGCTGGAAATTGGCCTGGGCAGGAAGGGGGTATAAGTGCCCTGTAGGCAAGTGATTAACCTCCCTAGCGGTATTCCCAAGTGCAGCTCGAGGTAAAATGTCAGTACCAAAAGCGGTAACCCCGAGCTACACTCGGGCTTACCATGCGGCGCTGCATAAGGATTCCCTGCAGCGCTTACCTTGTTCTGCGCTCCCGCGATGTGTCCCCTGCAGCGTCCCCGGCCATCTCCTCCGGCCGATGCCGGCATCCGTCTTCTGTATTCCGGTCCCTGTGACGTCGGGACGTACGTCATTTTTTTCCAAACACATTTTACATAGTAAAACATTGCTGTTTCAACCCATTTCACATACATTGTGTCCCTACTGCTTTGTCCTGTGCCCTGCCTGCATTTTGTCTGTTCTTTCTGCCTGGAAATTGAGAAAAGTCCATGGCGTCCAAAAAGTGTCCCTTTAGGTCAAAAGCGGGTTTAGATCAGCTAGAGAACAGCGATAGTAAATCAGAACCACTTGCAGAATTGAATGATAATGACTCGTGGGGAAATTCGTCATCAGACACTGAAAACGATTTTGCGACTTGGCTCAGCAATGTGCGAAATTGGCGCTCTATTTCAAATTTCAGTGTTTTTGGTTTGATTATATTATTGAATTAAATGTATTATTATTATATTATTATTTTTTATGATTATTTATTAAATTATAATTTATGATTTCGTGTTTCAAATTTTATCATACTCGGGATGTTTAATAGACTCTTGTTCGGACAGATTTCAGTGAGTTATTCCTAAAAATTACAGCCTACAATAAAAAAAACTACATATTTCCATGCAAAATAATGGTACCGCTTTCAGCACCAAAAATCTGAAATAAACATACCGCTAGGGAGGTTAAAGGATAAGTTGACCTTTAAAAAAAAAAAAAAAAAAAAAAAAATATATATATATATATATATATATATATATATATACATATACTTTTTTTTTTTTTTTTTTTTTCCAAGATCTAAAAATGCACATTTACTTTTTTTGTGGGTGGTTTTTGTTTTTTTTTGGGGGTTTTTTTTAGAGCCTGGAAAGCATTGCACCTGGGAGCAGCAGATTGTTGGTGTAATATGGGGCTCCTACTGGGACTCTGTGTAAGCTGTCTGCTCATACCTCATATGGGCAGGTAGTTACACAGTGACAGGAAGAATCAATGAACTACCTAGAGCACTCAACAGCACCCTGGTAGTTCATTTAGAACTACAAGCCATCAGCCACAAAGCCTGCCGGTACTTCTAGTACATTAATTCACATGAACTAATGAACTAGAGTGCCCTGCGTGGCCGCACTCTTCAAGTTGTGACTGTGGGTGTTGGGAGAAGATTCCTGGCTCTCATAGGGCGGGGGGGGATCAAGGAGTGGCTGCAGAAGCTGGAACATGTTACAAGAGCAGACAAGTGTTGCAGTCTGTGTCCAAAGATTGTAATTAGAGATGAGCGAAGTATTCAAAAATTCGATTCGACTGATTCGGCGAATTCGTAGAAAAAATTCGATTCGAGTCGAATATATTCGCTGTGAATTTAACTTAAAAAAGGGTGTTTCTAGGCTTCAGAGAGACTTAATATTAGTGCTGAACACTGTACCTTTAATTTAAATGCCCTTGGAGTCTGCTGGGGAAGAGAAATAATACTGTCAGGCAGTATGACATGCAGATGAGTGCCGTCGATCTTAGAATCACCGCACACTTCACTCATTTGGCCAGTCACGGGGCCAAAACCAGAGTGTGGAGCCACAGTGTGGCGGTGGAGGCAGCAGCAATGGGAGGCCATGCAGCACCCTATGACAAAAATGGAAACCACCAGCAGTGTGAGGAGACCTGAAAGTGGCACATGGCAGAGTGTGGCGATAGAGACAGCAGCAATGGGAGGCCGTACAGGGACCCATGACACACTCTGGACCTGGCAGCAGCATGAGGAGGCGGTACAGGGGCCCATGGCAGATTACGGGCCTGGCAGCAGCATGAGGAGTCGGTAGGGGGGCCCATGGCAGATTACAGGCCTGGCAGCAGCAATGGGAGGCCGTACAGGGACCCATGACACAATCTGGACCTGGCAGCAGCATGGGGAGGCGGTACAGGGGCCCATGACAGATTACGGGCCTGGCAGCAGCATTTGGAGTCGGTACGGGGGCCCATGACACACTCTGGACCTGGCAGCAGCATGAGGAGGCGGTACAGGGGCGCATGACAGATTACAAGCCTGGCAGCAGCAACTTGGACAGGAGGACGTTCAGTTTCTGCACCGTCTGGTGCGTGCTCGCAAACTGTTGTCTCTTGGAAACGGATTCCAAGAAAGACTGCTGACGGAATCCGTGAAGAGGAGTAGCAGGAGAAGGAGCATCTGAACGAGCAGAATATGCCAACAAGCGACAACAGGGGCCCATGACAGATTACGGGCCTGGCAGCAGCATGAGGAGTCGGTACGGGGGCCCATGGCAGATTAGGGGCCTGGCAGCAGCTATGGGAGGCCCGTAATCTGCCAGCACCCTATGACAAAAAATGGAACCCACCAGCAGTGTGAGGAGACCTGAAAGTGGCACATGGCAGAGTGTGGCGATGGAGACAGCAGCAATGGGAGGCCGTACAGGGACCCATGACACACTCTGGACCTGGCAGCAGCATGAGGAGGCGGTATAGGGGCCCATGGCAGATTAGGGGCCTGGCAGCAGCTATGGGAGGCCCGTAATCTGCCAGCACCCTATGACAAAAAATGGAATACACCAGCAGTGTGAGGAGACCTGAAAGTGGCACATGGCAGAGTGTGGCGATGGAGACAGCAGCAATGGGAGGCCGTACAGGGACCCATGAGAGACTCTGGACTTGGCAGCAGCATGAGGAGGCGGTATAGGGGCCCATGGCAGATTAGGGGCCTGGCAGCAGCTATGGGAGGCCCGTAATCTGCCAGCACCCTATGACAAAAAATGGAACACACCAGCAGTGTGAGGAGACCTGAAAGTGGCACATGTTTGGGGCATGATTCATGGCGGATTTAGTCAGTTGTGTCAGGAACTGGTGGTTTGAAATCCAGACTAATCCACGCCTGATTCATTTTCACAAACGTCAGTCTCTCCACACTTTGGGTGGACAGTCGTGTCCTCCGCGGAGTTGCAATACCTCCTGCCGCACTAAACACGCGCTCCGATGCCACGCTACTGGCCGGGCATGACAGCCTTTCAAGGGCAAATTCAGCTAGTTGGGGCCAAAGGTCAAGTTTCGTTGCCCAGTAGTCAAGGGGATTGTCTACCTCGGTTGGCAGGGTGCTGTCCAAGTAGGCCTAAGCCTGTTGTTTGAGGTCCTGCTCCAGGTCCACCTGATGCTGCTGCTGCTGCTGCGGCTGGTTAGTAGTTTCCTCACTGCGCTGGTGAAGAAAGCTACTCATCATCGACTGCAGACTGAGGCAGCCGCTGCTGGTGGAGCTGCCACTGCTCCTACCACCCCACCCCTCCCCTGTTGCCATGGCAGCGGAACGCGAGCGCACAGGGCCCACAGTGTCTGAGGATGGACGTTGGCGCAGACAGGCAGAGACCAGCTGACTACATAGGTGGTTTTTATAATACGTTATTTTGGCCTCCCTCTCAGCAGGTGTGAAAAAGGCCACCATTTTTGAACGGTAGCGAGGGTCCAACAAGGTGGACAGCCAAAAGTCATCCCTCTGTCTGATGGTTATTATTCGGCTGTCGCTACGCAAGCAAGCGAGCATGCTATGGGCCATTTGTGCCAAGGAATGCGAGGGACTCCCTGCCTCCATCTCCACAGCATACTGCCACGGTGCGTCTGGGTCCTCTGTCTCCTCCTCCTCCTCCTCCTCTACCAGATGCTCCTGCTCCTCCACTCCTGTCCGCTGAGTGGAAAAACCACCCATTTCACTCAATAATTCCTGAGCACCAATGTCCTCCTCTACCTCCTCCTCTTCTTCCTGTCCTGCCCCCACAGGGGTCATGTGGCGTTGAGATCTGTGCGCCACGTCTACCGCACCCTGACCAGCCATTGTTAACAGCATTTGTTCCAGGACGTGCAACAGAGGAATGACGTCGTTCATCCCATAGTCCTGCCGACTCACGAATAGCGTGGCCTCCTCAAAGGGCCTGAGCAAGCGCAGGTGTCACGCATGAGCTGCCAATGGCTGACATCTAAGTTACACAGGGAATACCTTTATCCGCTTTTAACATCAGGAAATCTGTGATGGCCTTTTGCTGTTCGTAAAGGCGGTCTAACATATGTAGGGTTGAATTCCACCTTGTTGCAACGTCACAGCATGAGGAGTCGGTATAGGGGCCCATGGCAGATTAGGGGCCTGGCAGCAGCTATGGGAGGCCCGTAATCTGCCAGCACCCTATGTCAAAAAATTCTACACACCAGCAGTGTGTGAGGAGACCTGAAAGTGGCACATGGCAGAGTGTGGCGATGGAGACAGCAGCAATGGGAGGCCGTACAGGGACCCATGACAGACTCTGGACCTGGCAGCAGCATGAGGAGGCGGTATATAGGGGCCCATGGCAGATTAGGGGCCTGGCAGCAGCTATGGGAGGCCCTTAATCTGCCAGCACCCTATGTCAAAAAAATTCTACACACCAGCAGTGTGAGGAGACCTGAAAGTGGCACATGGCATGAGAGACTCTGGACCTGGCAGCAGCATGAGGAAGCGGTATATAGGGGCCTATGGCAGATTAGGGGCCTGGCAGCAGCTATAGGAGGCCCATAATCTGCCAGCACCCTATGTCAAAACATTCAACACACCAGCAGTGTGAGGAGACCTGAAAGTGGCACATGGCAGAGTGTGGCGATGGAGACAGCAGCAATGGGAGGCCGTACAGGGACCCATGACAGACTCTGGACCTGGCAGCAGCATGAGGAGGCGGTATATAGGGGCCCATGGCAGATTAGGGGCCTGGCAGCAGCTATGGGAGGCCCTTAATCTGCCAGCACCCTATGTCAAAAAATTCTACACACCAGCAGTGTGTGAGGAGACCTGAAAGTGGCACATGGCAGAGTGTGGCGATGGAGACAGCAGCAATGGGAGGCCGTACAGGGACCCATGACAAACTCTGGACCTGGCAGCAGCATGAGGAGGCGGTATATAGGGGCCCATGGCAGATTAGGGGCCTGGCAGCAGCTATGGGAGGCCCGTAATCTGCCAGCACCCTATGTCAAAAAATTCTACACACCAGCAGTGTGAGGAGACCTGAAAGTGGCACATGGCATGAGAGACTCTGGACCTGGCAGCAGCATGAGGAAGCGGTATATAGGGGCCTATGGCAGATTAGGGGCCTGGCAGCAGCTATAGGAGGCCCATAATCTGCCAGCACCCTATGTCAAAAAATTCAACACACCAGCAGTGTGAGGAGACCTGAAAGTGGCACATGGCATGAGAGACTCTGGACCTGGCAGCAGCATGAGGAAGCGGTATATAGGGGCCTATGGCAGATTAGGGGCCTGGCAGCAGCAATGGGAGGCCCATAATCTGCCAGCACCCTATGTCAAAAAATTCTACACACCAGCAGTGTGTGAGGAGACCTGAAAGTGGCACATGGCAGAGTGTGGCGATGGAGACAGCAGCAATGGGAGGCCGTACAGGGACCCATGAGAGACTCTGGACCTGGCAGCAGCATGAGGAAGCGGTATATAGGGGCCTATGGCAGATTAGGGGCCTGGCAGCAGCTATAGGAGGCCCATAATCTGCCAGCACCCTATGTCAAAAAATTCTACACACCAGCAGTGTGTGAGGAGACCTCAAAGTGGCACATGTTTGAGGCATGATTCATGGCGGATTTAGTCAGTTGTGTCAGGAACTGGTGGTTTGAAATCCAGACTAATCCACGCCTGATTCATTTTCACAAACGTGAGTCTCTCCACACTTTGGGTGGACAGTCGTGTCCTCCGCGGAGTTACAATACCTCCTGCCGCACTAAACACGCGCTCCGATGCCACGCTACTGGCTGGGCATGACAGCCTTTCAAGGGCAAATTCAGCTAGTTGGGGCCAAAGGTCAAGTTTCGTTGCCCAGTAGTCAAGGGGATTGTCTACCTCGGTTGGCAGGGTGCTGTCCAAGTAGGCCCAAGCCTGTTGTTTGAGGTCCTGCTCCAGGTCCACCTGATGCTGCTGCTGCTGCTGCGGCTGGTTAGTAGTTTCCTCACTGCGCTGGTGAAGAAAGCTACTCATCATCGACTGCAGACTGAGGCAGCTGCTGCTGGTGGAGCTGCCACTGCTCCTACCACCCCACCCCTCCCCTGCTGCCATGGCAGCGGAACGCGAGCGCACAGGGCCCACAGTGTCTGAGGATGGACGTTGGCGCACAAAGGCAGAGACCAACTGACTACATAGGTGGTTTTTATAGTACGTTATTTTGGCCTCCCTCTCAGCAGGTGTGAAAAAGGCCACCATTTTGGAACGGTAGCGAGGGTCCAACAAGGTGGACAGCCAAAAGTCATCCCTCTGTCTGATGGTTATTATTCGGCTGTCGCTACGCAAGCAACCGAGCATGCTATGGGCCATTTGTACCAAGGAATGCGAGGGACTCCCTGCCTCCATCTCCACAGCATACTGCCACGGTGCGTCTGGGTCCTCTGTCTCCTCCTCCTCCTCTACCTCTACCAGATGCTCCTGCTCCTCCACTCCTGTCCGCTGAGTGGAAAAACCACCCATTTCACTCAATAATTCCTGAGCACAAATGTCCTCCTCTACCTCCTCCTCTTCTTCCTGTCCTGCCCCCACAGGGGTCATGTGGCGTTGAGATCTGTGCGCCACGTCTACCGCACCCTGACCAGCCATTGTTAACAGCATTTGTTCAAGGACGTGCAACAGAGGAATGACGTCGTTCATCCCATAGTCCTGCCGACTCACGAATAGCGTGGCCTCCTCAAAGGGCCTGAGCAAGCGGCAGGTGTCACGCATGAGCTGCCAATGGCTGACATCTAAGTTACACCTTTATCCGCTTGTAACATCAGGAAATCGGTGATGGCCTTTCGCTGTTCGTAAAGGCGGTCTAACATGTGTAGGGTTGAATTCCACCTTGTTGCAACGTCGCAGATCAGGCGATGCTGTGGAATTCCGTTCTGCCGCTGCAGCTCAAGGAGGGTGTGCTTTGCGGTGTAGGAATGGCTGAAATGCATGCAAAGTTTACGTGACATTTTAAGGATGTCTTGCAGTGGGATGGTGGATTTTAAGAACCGCTTGACAACCAGATTGAACACGTGAGCCATGCATGGCGCATGGCACAACCTACCTTGACGCAGAGCAGACACCATGTTCTTTCCGTTGTCGGTCAACATGGTTCCGATTTTCAGTTTGCGCGGAGACAGCCATCTGTCGATTTCTCTGTTCATTACACTCAGAAGTTCCTCCCCTGTGTGACTACGTTCGCCAAGGCATACCAGGTGCAGAACAGCGTGACACCGTTGCGCCCTGCACATGTGATATGCCGGTCGGGTAATGGGACTTGGCACGGGGGTGGCGGCTGAGGACACGGCGGAAGAAGAGGTGGTAGAGGCGGACATCTTTGCCGGACCAAGGACGTGCAAACGTGGAGGCAAAAGCGGCGTGACCTGTCCAAGTTGCTGGTGCGGCTGTGACGGCACCACGTTCACCCAGTGGGCCGTAAATGACATGTACTGTCCCTGACCGTAGTTACAGCTCCACACGTCGGCGCTGCCGTGCACTTTGGCAGAGACCGACATGCTCAAAGACTGGCCCACCATGTCTTCTACATGTGAATGCAGGGCTGGCACTGCCTTTTTGGCGAAGAAATGACGGCTTGGCGCACTCCACCGCGGCGCGGCACAAGCCATCATTTCTCTGAAAGGTGCTGAGTCCACCACTTGGAAAGGGAGGGACTGCAGCACCAGCAACTTGGACAGGAGGACGTTAAGCTTTTGCACCGTCGGGTGCGTGCTCGCAAACTGTTGTCTCTTGGAAACGGATTCCAAGAAAGACTGCTGATGGAATCCGTGAAGAGGAGTAGCAGGAGAAGGAGCATCTGAACGAGCGGAAGATGCCAACGAGCGACAACTCCCCTCAGCAGAGGTGTTGGAGCCTTGACTGGCTGATGGAGGGCGATTGACGTCGGGTGACGGAGCAAGTAACGGAGCGGGTGATGGAGCGGGGGCTGGGGCGGGCAGAACCGCCGTATCTTTATCACGGTTTTCCCAGGCCACCAAATGGCGACGCTGCATATGCTGCCGCAACGCTGTAGTCCCAACATGGGCCCCCTGGCCACGCTTGACTTTCTGGCCACATAGTCGACATACGGCTACGTTTACTTCCTCGGGCGGCTTGACGAAAAATTGCCACACCGCCGAGTAGGAAACTTTGCCCCCGATACTCCTCACTGGCTGACTGCTGCTTCCTCCGTGCACACCGGCACCACTACTGGCCGTGGTGGTAGGCTGCAGTGGAGCTGGTGCTCTACTCCGTGGACGTTTGGCTCCACTGACACTGCTGCGACCCTGCTGCTGTCTCCTGGGCAACCCACCGACTGTTTTGCTCGCTGCCAAGCTGCCACCCTCTTCTCCTGATGATGCGGAAGAAATTGCCTGATGACGACGAGGCTGCCAAGTGCGATCAACCTCCTCATCATCAAGTAGGGTCTCCGCCTCACTACTAGCCCCCTCGGCTGCGTCTGGGTCAGGAGACAGACCTGTCTCTAGACCGGCTACCGAGCCACTCTCCTCGCCACTACTTCTTCGCCTGGCTGCTGAAAAGGCGGATGTCTCCCCCCGTTCCTGACCGCCCTCTGTTAGCTCTTCCTCACTGTACAGTGGGGCTGAGCCCACAGCATGCGATACTTCGCTTGGTGAGGGAACACCAAAGGACAGGGGCAGGTAGAGGACACGTGATTTCAGTGGGCTTGGTCCCGGGCCATGCCAACTAACGGTTGTGTCTGACGTACCCACCGACCGTTGGCTGTAGGTGTCAGAGGTGACCTGGGAAGAGGAAGACGACCGAGCCAACCAATCGACGACGGCAGGGTTGTCGGTGGAGACACGACCGCTGGATGACACCGGGAGCACTGGCCTCTGGCTGCGAATAGTGCTGCCTCGACCCCTTCCTCTGCTGCCACGTCTGCTCGCTCCTAAAACATTGCCTCCTCTGCCACTCCTCTGCATGTTGTCTGACATACTCTTTAATTAAACGATTATGTGTCCCTGAGTAACAGTTCTGTGGCCCTCAGTAACAATTCTGTGTCCCTGATTAACGTTTCTGTGGCCCCAAGTAACAGTTCTGTGGCCCTCAGTAACAATTCTGTGTCTGTGCGAGTAACAATTCTGTGTCTGTGCGAGAAACAATTCTGTGGCCCTAAGTAAAGTTTCTGTGGCCCTAAGTAACAATTCTCTGGCACTCAGTAACAATTCTGTCTGTCCCTGAGTAACAATTCTCTGGCACTCAGGGCCACAGAATTTTTACTCAGGGACAGACAGAATTGTTACTGAGTGCCAGAGAATTGTTACTCAGGGACAGACAGAATTGTTACTGAGTGCCAGAGAATTGTTACTTAGTAACAATTCTGTCTGTCCCTGAGTAAAAATTCTGTGGCCCTAAGTAAATTTTCTGGGGCCCTGAGTAACAATTCTCTGGCACTCGGTAACAATTCTGTCTGTCCCTGAGTAACAATTCTCTGGCACTCAGTAACAATTCTGTCTGTCCCTGAGTAAAAATTCTGTGGCCCTAATTAAAGTTTCTGTGGCCCTAAGTAACAATTCTCTGGCACTCAGTAACAATTCTGTCTGTCCCTGAGTAACAATTCTCTGGCACTCCGTAACAATTCTGTCTGTCCCTGAGTAACAATTCTCTGGCACTCAGTAACAATTCTGTCTGTCCCTGAGTAAAAATTCTGTGGCCCTAATTAAAGTTTCTGTGGCCCTAAGTAACAATTCTCTGGCACTCAGTAACAATTCTGTCTGTCCCTGAGTAACAATTCTCTGGCACTCGGTAACAATTCTGTCTGTCCCTGAGTAACAATTCTTTGGCACTCAGTAACAATTCTGTCTGTCCCTGAGTAAAAATTCTGTGGCCCTAATTAAAGTTTCTGTGGCCCTAAGTAACAATTCTCTGGCACTCAGTAACAATTCTGTCTGTCCCTGAGTAACAATTCTCTGGCACTCGGTAACAATTCTGTCTGTCCCTGAGTAACAATTCTCTGGCACTCAGTAACAATTCTGTCTGTCCCTGAGTAAAAATTCTGTGGCCCTAATTAAAGTTTCTGTGGCCCTAAGTAACAATTCTCTGGCACTCAGTAACAATTCTGTCTGTCCCTGAGTAACAATTCTGTCTGTCCCTGAGTAACAATTCTCTGGCACTCAGTAACAATTCTGTCTGTCCCTGAGTAAAAATTCTGTGGCCCTAATTAAAGTTTCTGTGGCCCTAAGTAACAATTCTCTGGCACTCATTAACAATTCTGTCTGTCCCTGAGTAACAATTCTCTGGCACTCGGTAACAATTCTGTCTGTCCCTGAGTAACAATTCTCTGGCACTCAGTAACAATTCTGTCTGTCCCTGAGTAACAATTCTCTGGCACTCCGTAACAATTCTGTCTGTCCCTGAGTAACAATTCTCTGGCACTCCGTAACAATTCTGTCTGTCCCTGAGTATGAATTCTGTGGCCCTAACTAGCGTTTCTTTGTCCCTAAGTAACAGTTCTGTGGCCCTCAGTAACAGTTCTGTGTCTGTGCGAGTAACAATTCTGTGTCTGTGCGAGTAACAATTCTGTGGCCCTAAGTAACAGTTCTGTGGCCTTCAGTAACAATTCTGTGTCTGTGCGAGTAACAATTCTGTGTCTGTGCGAGTAACAATTCTGTGGCCCTAAGTAAAGTTTCTGTGGCCCTAAGTAACAATTCTCTGGCACTCAGTAACAATTCTGTCTGTCCCTGAGTAAAAATTCTGTGGCCCTAAGTAAAGTTTCTGTGGCCCTGAGTAACAATTCTCTGGCACTCAGTAACAATTCTGTCTGTCCCTGAGTAACAATTCTCTGGCACTCAGTAACAATTCTGTCTGTCCCTGAGTAAAAATTCTGTGGCCCTAATTAAAGTTTCTGTGGCCCTAAGTAACAATTCTCTGGCACTCAGTAACAATTCTGTCTGTCCCTGAGTAACAATTCTGTGGCCCTAATAACGTTTCTGTGGCCCTAAGTAACAATTCTCTGGCACTGAGTAACAATTCTGTCTGTCCCTGATTATGAATTCTGTGGCCCTAACTAGCGTTTCTTTGTCCCTAAAAAACGATTCTGTGGCCCTCATTAACAAGTCTGTGTCCCTGAGTAATGGTTCTCTGCCCCTAAGTAACTTTTCTCTGTCCCCAATTATCGTTTCTGTGGCCCTAACTCTGTCCCTGTCCCTAGTACAGAGCGGTCTGCCTCTGTTCAATAACTGCAGGCAAATGAAGAATTCCAAAATGGCCGCTATTTATAGCTCGACCATTACACAGTGCTGGCTGGCTGGCTGCTGATAGGCTGATGCGATCACATGTAGTTGAGGCATGCATTATGGGTCAGCGCGCCTTGTCTGCGCGCCTTCCCAGACATCCCCGCTCCGTCGCCGCACATGTCAGCCGCCATTTTCTGAAAAATTTCGATTCGCGCGTCCGAATTAGGCTATTTTTCGGATTCGGCACGAATCGAAATTTTTCCGATATTCGACTCGAATTCCACTTCGGATACTTCGATTCGCTCATCTCTAATTGTAATGACCTGCTATATACTTTTGCTTCTCTTTCATGTGATTATTACATTGCAATATTATGGATATTAGAATGGAAGCCAGGAGCAAAGACACCAAAAATTTAAAAAACAAAAGTGGCAGGAATCCTAATCCTTTCCTATACTATCCAAAACCACACTTAAACTTTTTACCTGCTAAAGTATTTGTTATTCTTCCTTGTACTATGTCTAACTCTGACTTCTGGCTTTCTTCACTGTCTTAGATTGTTAAAGTCCAGATTAATGACAACACTAAAATGAGTGGGTCTAGAGATGGAGGTCGAAAATCCCTTCCAGTGCTTTCACCTCGTAGGGAGACCTCTGTTCATGTAGCAAAACCCCTACTGAAAACTTCAGCTGTACTTGAAATAAAGAATCCTACCCTTGTATTTTCTAAAACAGCAGCAGGTGAAAGCTCAGGTAACTATTGCTATTGCAGCTATCCAGGGATCATCCACACATTTTGTTCTCAGTGCTTATTCAGTTTTCCAGTTTGTATGGTAAGTAAATCTTTTGAGATGTTCAGAACAGCTTAGCTGGTTAGATGCTTTTTTTTTTTTTTTTTTTTTTTTTTTTTAGTAAAATTACAGCTTTCATATATCTTGCAATAAATGGTTTACACTGACTCTTACAATCCTGCATTATATAGATAATTGGATGTCACCCATCTGCTTTTGAACACTGGATAAGAAGCCGTGTTTATTGCTTCGTTTCCATGTCTGTGAATATATGGCTGTTTAACAGAAGTATTACAATACCCACACATTCCTGCTGTAGGTTCTTCCTGAGCACACTGTTTCTATGGCATGCTTGAAAGTTCCTGCTCTGTTGCCTCAGATTTTTTCATTTACCATTTTCATGTGTACCTATGAAAAATCCAATGGCCATTTGGAATGGCTTGTTGAATTGCATCATTAGGGACGGAGGTACAGGCAGTCCCTGGGTTACCAACAAGATAGGTTCTGTATGTTTTGTTCTTAAGTTGACTTTGTATGCAAGTTGGAACAGGTACATTTTTTAAGTGTAACTCCATCCAAAAAATTATTTTTACATTTTAGATAGCATAGGAAAGGGTTAACTTGCCATGCAGTGATGTGGGATTGCTGACAGGTCCACTGGACAGTAGGTGGCAGCAAGATTGCCACC